>NC_061511.1:249326456-249471278 GCF_022539505.1 Lolium rigidum
CACATGATATCCAACCAAGGAAAAAGGTTGATGGCGTCCCCAGAAACATGGTTACCGCTCAACAAGCAACTTATAAGAACTAAGACACATAACAACATATTCATCACCACAATAGTTTTTAAGCTATTTGTCCCATGAGCTATATATTGCAAAGATAAAGGAATGAAATTTTAAAGGTAGCACTCAAGTAATTTACTTTGGAATGGTAGAAAAATACCATGTAGTAGGTAGATATGGTGGACACAAATGGCATGGGTTTTGGCTCAAGGTGTTTGGATGCACGAGAAGCATTTCCTCTCAGTACAAGGTTTGGGCTAGCAAGGTTGTTTGAAGCAAACACAAGTATGAACAGGTACAACAAAACTTACACAAGAACATATTGTAAGCATTATAAGAATCTATACTGTCTTCCTTGTTGTTCAAACACTTTACCAGAAAATATCTAGACTTAGAGAAACCAATCATGCAAACCAAATTTAACAAACTCTACGGTAGTTTTCCATTAATAGATTAAACTACATGATGCAAGAGCTTAAACATGATCTATGAGAGCTCAAACAATTGCCAAGTTATTCCAAACCATATGAAGCATTTTCTGATTCCAACCAAATAGCAATTTAACGAAGCAATTTCAGCCTTCGCCATGAACATTAAAGCACAATTAAGAACACAAGTGTTCCATATGAAAAAGCGGAGCGTAATATCTCCAATCATTATTATTTGTGCTAGTGAAATCACACAAGTTAGTATTTTCAGGAGTACCCATTGTAGCAGTAATAAAAGTAACTAAGCAAATAGATTAAAAACAAGTAACTAATTTTTTTGTGTTTTGATATAGAACAGGTAAATAAGACAGAAAGTAAAGTAACTAACTTTTGTGTGTTTTTAGTATGAAGCAAACAAGACAGTAAATAAAATAAAGTAAAGCAAGACAAAAACAAAGTAAAGAGATTGGATGTGGGAGACTCCCCTTGCAGCGTGTCTTGATCTCCCCGGCAACGGCGCCAGAAATTTAGCTTGATACGCGTGAAGCACACGTCCGTTGGGAACCCCAAGTGGAAGGTATGATGCGTATAGAAGCAAGTTTCCTCAGTATGAAACCAAGGTTATCGAACCGAGTAGGAGCCAAGAAGCACGTGAAGGTTGTTGGTGGAGGAGTGTAGTGCGGCGCAACACCAGATGAAACCGGCGCCAACGTGGAACCTGCACAACACAATCAAGATACTTTGCCCCAACATAACAGTGAGGTTGTCAATCTCACCGGCTTGCTGAAAACAAAGGATTAAACGTATCGAGTGGAAGATGGTGTTTGTTTGCAAAGAAAAGTAAAGAACAATGATTGCAGTAGAATGTATTCAGATGTAAAAGAATGGACCGGGGTCCACAGTTCACTAGTGGTGTCTCTCCAATAAGATAACTAGCATGCTGGGTGAACAAATTACAGGTGGGCAATTGACAAATAAAGATTCAATACATATCAACGATGATTACTATGAGATTTAATCCGGCATTACGACAAAGTACATAGACCGCTATCCAAGCATGCATCTATGCCTAAATAATCCACCTTCGGGTTAGCATCCGCACCCCTCCAGTATTAAGTTGTCAACAACGGATAATTGCATTAAGTATGGTGCGTAATGTAATCAACACAAATATCCTTAGACAAAGCATCGATGTTTTATCCCTAGTAGCAACAAGCACATCCACAACCTTAGAACTTTCTCGTCATCGTCCCAGATTAAATGGAGGCATGAACCCACTATCGAGCATAAATACCTCCTCTTGGAGTTACAAGTATCAACTTGGCCAGAGCCTCTACTAGCAACGGAGAGCATGCAAGAACATAAACAACACATATATGATAGATTGATAATCAACTTGACATAATATTCTAGATTCATCGGATCCCACCAAACACAACATGTAGCATTACAAATAGATGATCTTGATCATGTTAGGCAGCTCACAAGATCTAAACAATGATAGCACAAGCGGAGAAGACAACCATCTAGCTACTGCTATGGACCCATAGTCCAAGGATGAACTACTCACGCATCAATCCGAGGCGGGCATGATGATGTAGAGCCCCTCCGGTGATGATTCCCCTCCCCGGCAGGGTGCCGGAGGCGATCTCCTGAATCCCCCGAGATGGGATTGGCGGCGGCGGCGTCTCTGGAAGGTTTTCCGTATCGTGGCTCTCGGTACAGAGGGTTTCGCGACGAAGGCTTTAAGTAGGCGGAAGGGCGAAGTCGGAGGGGTCACGGGGGCCCCACACGCTAGGGCCGCGCGGCCAGGGCCTGGGCCGCGCCGCCCTAGTGTGTCGGCGCCCCGTGGCCCCACTTCGTTTCTCCCTCGGTCTTCTGGAAGCTTCGTGGAAAAATAGGACCCTGGGCGTTGATTTCGTCCAATTCCGAGAATATTTCCTTTGTAGGATTTCTGAAACCAAAAACAGCAGAAACAAAGAATCGACGCTTCGGCATCTTGTTAATAGGTTAGTGCCAGAAAATGTATAATAATGCTGTAAAGTATGCATAAAACATTCAAGTATTGTCATAAAAGTAGCATGGAACATAAGAAATTATAGATACGTTTGAGACGTATCACGCCTCTTCGCCTATATAAGCCCTTTCGACCTAAAAACGCAATACCAATTGACGAAACTCGAAAAAGACTCCAGGGGCACCGCCGCCATCGCGAAACTCCGTTTCGGGGGACAGAATCTCTGTTCCGGCACGCCGCCGGGACGGGGAAGTGCCCCCGGAAGCCATCTCCATCGACGCCACCGCCTCCATCATGCTCCGTGAGTAGTTCCCCCATGGACTACGGGTTCTAGCCGTAGCTAGTTGGTACTCTCTCCCCCATGTACTTCAATACAATGATCTCATGAGCTGCCTTACATGATTGAGATTCATCCGATGTAATCGGTGTTGTGTTTGTTGGGATCCGATGGATTGTTACATTATGATTAGTCTATCTATAAAGTTTGTGAAGTTATTGTTGCTGCAATCTTGTTGTGTTTAATGCTTGTCACTAGGGCCCGAGTGGCATGATCTTAGATTTAAGCTCTATAATTATTTCTTAGATTGTATCTACAAGTTGTTTGCACATGTCTATGTCCGGAACCCGAGGCCCCAGAGTGACAACAACTGGGATAACTGGAGGGGAAGGCGTAGGTATGAGGATCACATGTTTTCACCAAGTGTTAATGCTTTGCTCCGGTGCTCTATTAAAAGGAGTACCTTAATTACCAGTAGTTTCCCTTGAGGCCCGGGCTCACACCGGCTGGTAGGACAAAAGATGTTATGCAAGTTTCTCATTGCGAGCACGTATGACTATATATGGAAAACATGCCTACATGATTAATAAACTTGATGTTCTGTCTTAATGTTATTTCAATCCTATCAATTGCCCAACTGTAATTTGTTCACCCAACACTTGTTATTGGAGAGTTACCACTAGTGTAGATATATGGGAACCCCGGTCCATCTCTCATCATCATATACTCGTTCTTTATGTCATTGGAAGTAGTATTAACTATTTTCTGGTGCCATTGCCTCTGTGTTATCAAGTATCGCTGTCGTGTTACTATTACTATTGCTCTCATATTACCGTCGCTTTCACATCACCCCCGTTACTAGTGCTTTTCCAGTGCAACTGAATTGACAACTCAGTTGTTAAGGCTTATAAGTATTCTTTACCTCCCCTTGTGTCGAATCAATAAATTTGGGTTTTACTTCCCTCGAAGACTGTTGCGATCCCCTATACTTGTGGGTTATCATGAAGCTGAAGGGTGACCAGAAGTGAGCAAGGCCTGAATAAAGTCTGGAACAGACCGATGATTTGAAGCAATCACTTCAGACCTAATGTACCATGGGTGGCTGAACCAGGCTGCTTTAGAAAAAGGGCATAGGAAAAATAAATGCATTTCGTCCTCAATCATTCCGCACCTGTAGCACTCCTCCCTGATGTGAATGGAGAACTTACCTACCCTTTTTCCGGTGGGAAGTGCTCTTCTCAATAGTCTCTATGCAAAAGTTTGAACTCTTGGCACCATTTTCTTGCATTTCCAGACCTAGTAGCAAGTTTTGCTTCGAAGTGAGCCTTGAAGTTCATACACCTGGGAATGTGAAATATTTTCTGTCTATGGAAGGAAGGCCTGCTGAAGAGAGTAGCAAGGTGTGGCCTAATCTGCCAATGACCTGGGTCTTCAATTATGTTACGGCTAGCTGCTGCCTTCGCCAGGATAGCACGAGTCCGTGAAGAAGGTAACCCGTTGGAGTTGTAAGTGGTGCACCGCATTGGATGCAAGAAACAAGCCAAAAGCCTCTCGCTCGTAGCGCTGAAATGGTCGGAGGAGAAACAACTGAGATGAGGAGACGAGTACATTGGTGAGCGCCTTCAAGTTGAATGATGATTCCAAGCCCCGCCCGCGATGGAGGACTGTCATGATTATGTTGTTGCGTCCATGTAGCATCTGTGAATATCTTTGTGCCTGGGATGCTCCATGGATCAGCGACAGTTGTTGCTGGAGTAGGAATCACCTGAAGGTTATTTTGTAGATTCTGAGAGGTAGCTGCATCCATAAAACTAATTTGTTCTTGGATTGGGGAAGCACGTTTGGGTATTTCCCGCTTCTGGACCAGAGCTTGTGGCTGGTTGTTCTGAGCCTGATCACCTAGTTTTGCTCCCTGGAGTATTGCCTGTGTTGCAACAAATACATGATAAGGTTTATGAGCTTTCCCGTGAAAAGTTGGTCATTCCTTGCTTTCCAAAGGCACCATAAAAATGTATAGATATATTCAAGTGAAGTCGAAGGGTGACCGAAGTGAGCAAGGCCTCGAATAAAGTCTCGGAACAAACCGATGATTTGAAGCAATCACTTCGCACCTAATGTACCATGGGTGGCTGAACCAGGCTGCTTTAGAAAAAGGGCATAGGAAAAATAAATGCATTTCGTCCTCAATCGTTCCGCACCTGGAGCACTCCTCCCTGATGTGAATGGAGAACTTACCTGCCCTTTTTCCGGTGGGAAGTGCTCTTCTCAATAGTCTCCATGCAAAAGTTTGAACTCTTGGCACCATTTTCTTGCATTTCCAGACATGTGAAAGTAGGTTTTTGATCTGAACCGGCACTTCTTTTGGTCTTTGGTTGGCTGGGAGCACCAAGTGTGTCCTGCAATGGTAGTAAGCACTTTTTGCCGAGCACACACCTGCATGAGTTAGTTTCCAACAAAGAGTATCTTGCCCATAAGCTAAGATGATAGGGGTGTGGATAATCTGATTAGCAGTTTGTATGTGAATCCATTAATTCAAGTCCTCATGATTCCACCACCCACACACTCGATGTGCGTTAATGTTGATGTTACACTTTTTCACACGATTGTGATTGTTGTAGTCGAGTCCAAATTGGAACCTACTTGCTTGCAACCAACCGATTATTGGAAATTGGTATCACTTCACACATGTACTCATTAAATCTCTGGCCATTAGGCGAGGTTTAGCTTTCGGTCACGATAGAGGATTTCCGAGGATCTCTATGACTTATGATTGTTCGTCGATGATTCGACGTACTCGGTCTTCTGTTCACGACAGCGGGTTCGAGGTTCTGGGGTAGAGGAATCTGAAGATCTTCATAGTTCAAAGTTGTAAAATTATGGCTAATCATGCTTTGAATGTAGTGGCACATACGCTAACTTCTTGTAGCTAACACATATATTAACATGAATTTTTGAATAATTTTCTCTTGTATAGCTGAAAAATCGTGTAGTCAAGTGACTACATAACTTTTTGGACCACCAGTTGGATGACAATGGTCAACACCTCAACCTAGGAACGTTGATCGAGTATGCCCACATTGAATCTGACCGCACCCCAAGTTATCTCGGCACCTAAGCATCTTGAGTTGGAGTGTTCAGAATGAGAAGCGCAACATCAATGGTGGACTTTCTCGACATGACTCTCTAATGAGGGTTAGGGGTGGATCTATGTGCAAGTTGGAGGGGGCAACCCCCCCCACGAACTTTTCACTAAGTGAATAATTTTTTGGGATGGGTTTAGATGGGAAGATTTAGCCTTTGTCCCCCACAAACATTTATCTTCCTATTTCCTCAATGCTTAGCCCCGCCCCCGCCCCTTAGACGCATGCACGGTTGCACAAACACTAGCTTTAGAAGTCTCTCTCTCCAGGTAATTTAGGCATCGATTATAATTAAAAAGTACTCATGAATAAAAATGGTCATATGCATCGATTGATGGGGGCATAGCCTCCATTTCGAAAACGGTACTCGGTGTCATGTAATGAGTAACTACTGATATATCCTATTGGCTTAAAACTTCAACATCGATCCACAACCATAGATGATGGATGCATTTTATATGGAAAAAAAATGAGCGAGCAGAGCATATAGATTTCCTTTGTCCCATTCGACAGGTCTGCGTGAACAATCAAGGAACATGCTTTTATCTACTTGTGTTGACTGAACATGGGTCAGTTCATATACCAATCATCTCTCCACGAAACCTGATCTGGATGTCATTGTTCTTGCTATCACCAGTTGGCACATATGGTCCAAGGACCGATGCTCGAGACAACAATGACAAACTATACCATATGAGAGTGGCAATGAAAATAAAATGGAAACGTGCAGCATTGTTATAACTCGACATCAGGCTATCAGCTACATACCATATGTGAATCCATTAATTCAAGTCCTCATGATTCCACCACCCACACACTCGATGTGCGTTAATTTTGATGTTACACTGTTTCACACGATTGTGATTGTTGTAGTTGAGTCTAAAGTAGAACGTACTTGCTTGCAACCAACCGATTATTGGGAATGGGTATCACTTCACACATGTACTCATTAAATCTCTAGCCATTAGGCGAGGTTTAGCTTTCGGTCACGATAGAGGATTTCCGAGGATCTCTATGACTTATGATTGTTCGTCGATGATTCGACGTACTCGGTCTTCTGTTCACCACAGCGGGTTCGAGGTTCGGGGGTAGAGGAATCTGAAGATCTTCATGGTTCAAAGTTGTAAAATTATGGGTAATCATGCTTTGAATGTGGTGGCACATACGCTAACTTGTTGTTATGAGTAACGACATTCCGTGATTTATAGAGTCCCAACTTTCTAAAGAAGGAGAAACATAATCTGCTGAGGCAGCCTCGTGGACCTAACCGTCAGTCCTATTCACATTTTCTCAGATCTGATCAGATCAGATCCAACGATCAGCATCTCCCACGGCTCCACGGATCTCCGACCTTTATCTCCAAGCTGGCTGGGCTAGCAAAGATCCCCATCGTCTTCTCCGTCACACCTACCAGCACAGGGGAGGGATCTCTCCTCCCACCTCCTCATCCATGGCGCCGCCCAGCTGGATCCGGCTGCCGCGCGCCACCCTCATCCTCATCCTGCTCGCCCTCCACCTCTCCCTCTCCGTCGCCGCCCAGTTCGAGGGCTTCGACTCCGACGAGCTCCCACACGCCGCCGCCGCCGATCTCGCGTCCCCGGACGACGACGACGAGGGGCTCGACCTCGACGTCGACCTCCCGCCCCCGCCGCCCATCTCCGTCTCCGTCTCCTCCCCCTCCCCACCCGTGACCACCACCACCGCCGCCGCAAACCCTAACCCCACAACTCCCCCGAACCCCACCCCCTCGCTGGACTTCTGGGACGAGGACGAGTTCGAGGGCATCCCGGTCCCAGAAGCCCCAACCTCCGACCCCTCCTCCACCCCGGCCGAGTCCGCCCCGTCAGATCCCTCCGCCGCGGACGCGGCGCCGGCCCCGCCGGCCCCGCCGCGGACCCCCGCGGAGCTCCTCCGCGCCTTCTCCATCGAGATCGCCTGCGTCAGCTTCCTGATCTGCTTCCTGCTCAACTACTTCACGGGCAAGAAGCAGAACGAGGCGATCGCGCTCGCCTGGGCCACCAGGTTCGCCACCAGGGACTCCATCTTCGACAAGAACTTCAGCCTCCTCGGCACCGGCGACGGCAAGGACACGCCGCTCCTGCTCAAGGAGGGCCAGGACGTCTTCAAGTTCTACGCCAGCGGCAGGCGCTTCTGCCAGGGCATGCTCGCCACCATGGAGATGCGCGCGCGCCACGACCTGCTCTCCAAGCTGCTCGAGCTCGTATTCCCCAGGAAGGACACCATCACCTTCGAGGTCGTCATGAACGACGAGTCCATGGACCACGTCATGGTCGCGGTGGCCAGGAAGAAGGCGGCCAAGACCATGCACAAGGAGGAGAGGGATCTGCAGAAGTTCGCCTCTGTTCTCGCTTCGGCACCTGCCGGGAAGAAGTGGGTTGCGGATGAGCTTGCGGTGGTCGCCGAGTCAAAGGAGGTTGCTGGGGATATGATCTCTGAGGCTGTGCTAGATCAGGTGAGCCCTTAATTGCTTATTACTTGCATTCAGAATTTTGGTTTTATAGATACAGCTGAACTCGGTAAGTGGTTCCTCCGAGCTACATACTCCCTCCGATCCATAATAAGTGTCGGAGATGTTGTACTAAGTTCCTGACACTTATTGTGGATCGGAGGGAGTAGTTTAAATAGAATCAGATGCCCTGCTAATTTAGATTTTATTAATTAAGGTGCCATAGGTAAAAATATCCATTAGATTGAGCTACTATTATAACTCTGGAATTATTTAAGAGTACCCCAAGATGAGGAGGATGGAATGTTTGTCCCTACACTTGAGTACCCATCAGGGCATGCCCAATGCATAGCCCCAGGGGTGCTGCCTCACAGCTTTATCTTGGTTCGGGTGGTCCAAATTAGGTTCGGATAAGGAGGCAGCCTCTTCATCAGGAGGCAGCCTCTTCAGCCATAAAGTGAAAATGTGAGAGAGAAAGAGAAAACCCAAATCAGCTTTTGAGAGAAAGACATATTAATGGGACCATAACATGGCATGCATATGTCAAAAGTTTTATCCAAGCCTAATTGGACAGCTGCCTCCATTGCTCATGCCCTCACACTTTCCTGAATTACGTCATTACGCACAGATATATTATTTGGAAAGAGTGTAAAAGAGATAAACTGTATATTACTAAATTGAGCTTTAGCTTCAAGAGAGAATTAGCATCAACTGGATCCTTGGGTTTTATAATTAATATTCCTCGTGGATAACAATCTTGTAAGATATATTATCATGATGAGAAAAAGCACCTGCTTGTATGTTCAATCATTCTAGACTTGTACCTGAATCCACCATTTTTTTTTGTGATTGTGGCAACTCCACAATTTCAATACTAGAGCAAAGCTATGTGCGTTGTGTAGCTATTCTGCTTGAGAAGCAGATGATTTTGTCGTTAAGGCCCTACTTAGCTTAGCTTGGTTTTTTTTTGTATAAGTTGGGTTGGTATGCTCAACTTTTACTGTAAAATATATTTGATCTTAATTCTTAAACAGTAGGCAAAGTTGAAATATAGTTGGTTTTTGGCCCCTGATCTAGGTTGTAAGTCACCCAACCCTGTGCTCAAGCCTGACTAAATGATCTTCCATAATAAAACCTTAAAAAACATCAATAAAACCCACTTCACGGTTATTGCATTTATTGTGACTTTACCAGGCTAAAGCTATATGCGATGATCTCACAATTCTCTCTCTGCAGGTGCTTGGTGAGAAAGCATTTGAGAAACTTGGGAAGTGGTTCATCTCGCTTCATTTTTCGGATCAACTGGCAGGCTCCTACAAGAAAGTCCTTTCATTCAAGTTTGTGCTGCCAGATGCAAACAACATGGCTGAGATGACAAAGTTAGTTGCTCTTGTGCCGTTCTACATTGATCTGATTGGACGTTACAAGCTGAGCTCACATGTAAGTACCATCTGTTCTTCCCTCTTGGTTCACAATGATTTTCAGTTACGCGTTCTGAACCTTCCTGTCCATGCTAATTGCAGGCACGCTCCAAAACTGATGCCGCTAGGACAAAGGCTGCTCAGGAGGCTTTCAGGGAGCTTCAGGGTGTCAGGCAGGAAACCCTGCTGAGGAAGAAGGCTGAGAAGAAAAAACTTATGGAAGAGGCAGAGGCCAAATTGAGCGCCGAGGTGCTCCGCAAGAAAGAGGAGAAAGAAAGGAATCGGCAGATGAAGAAAGGGGCGCCCAAGGTTAAGATGCTGCGTTCTTAATAACACTGAGATACTGTCGTAGCTATTGGCCTTTGCTATTCACTCGTTGATTAGCCTATAGTTCAGCATCGGCTAGACTCTTTGTGTTTCAATTTTGGGCCATCCGGTTTCCCTGTTCTGAGAAGCAAGCAAAAAGAAGAACAGAACTGCTGACACGTGCTTTGTTTTGCAAGCTGGTGTTGGTCCAGTCTATCTGAATTGGCTAGACAGCAGCTCACTTGTAAGAAAACTTGAACGCACTTCCGTGATTTGCTGTGTAATATGTCGATAGATCTGTGGTCAGAATCTCAAGACACTTGGATAGTTGGATTACATGGTTTCAATTTAGCTGACGTGCTGTTAATGTTCAGTTTACACATCTTCTACGGGCAGAATAATCTTGGCAGCATGTGTTTCAACAGGTTTTTGTGCTGTGACTACAAGTGAATGATAATAATACTATCTCCATCTGATACTATTGTTTGCTCCCTATTATTATTATTATACCGATCTCGTGTTGATGCTACTAGGCATCGAGATAACTGAATTTCATGTTATTGTCGGATATTGAATTGTATAGAAACATGTGCCAAGTTTCATTCGACTGTAGTTGAGTGCCAATCTTGTGTTATTCGGGAGAGAGCTTAACTAACATCCAGGAACATGTAGTGCTAGACTAAACCCAGTTTGGGATGCTTTATGGAAATGCAGGTTGAGCCTGCTTGGAATTCTTCCCTGCCTGGCTGCCTTGGTTTGGTTAGCAAATCTGCATATTATTACTCACAGTTCATGCCTTTTGGGTGAAGATATCAAACACTCTTTGTTTATGTGTGGAGCAAGATATGGAGAAAGATATGACTGGAATTTAATTGAGGAGGCGTCTGCTGCTGATAGATCAGATAGTGCTGTTCTCGAATGATCATGGGGAAATTCCCAAAACTCCACGATATGGATTATGCTGAGCTTAGAGAAGTTCTTTTTTTTTAACACAACAGCATGGTACATTTGGTGTATTAGAAGGCAGAAAACTCACGGCGAAACGGTACAATCAGTACTTAGAGCGGTGATGTCAACTTAAGGTTTTAGTTGCAAATTTTCGTGCAACTTACGCCCAAGTATAAAGAGAAAGAAAGATGTTGGACTAAGATCGGGAGGGTTTTGTTTCTATCAACGTGGATGCAGCGAGGGCTTCGCCAGGGAGATCCATTGTCACCGTACCTTTTCCTCATTTGTGGGGAAGCGTTCTCCTGTCTGCTTAATAAGGCAGAGGCGGATGGCAGAATGGAGGGAGTCAGGGTGTGTGCAAACGCTCCGAGTTTTAATCATCTTCTGTTTGCAGATGATTCGTTGATTCTTTTGAAAGTTGCGGAAGAGAATTCAACCCATCTGCGGAATATTCTATCTCTGTATGAAGATTGCTCGGGGCAGACTGTCAATTTGTCCAAGTCGGCAGCCATGTTTAGTCCTAACACACCGAGAAGGGAGAGCAGGAAAATGTTGAATGCCTTGCAGATCGGGTCGGAGGCGAGAAACGAGAAATATTTGGGATTACCGGTGTATATCGGCAGATCAAAGAAAGGGGCTTTTGCATACCTGAAAGGTAGGATGTGGGGGAAGATACAGGGCTGGGACGAACGACTAATGTCTAGAGCAGCGAAGGACGTTCTGATTAAAGCATGTGCACAAGCTATTCCCACCTTTGCTATGTCCTGCTTTGATATCACGAAAAGCCTTTGTGATGAAATGAGTGCTATGGTGAACCGTTTCTGGTGGGCACAACAAAAGGATGAGAGGAAGATTCATTGGATTAGTTGGAAGAAAATGGCTCAGCCAAAGAAGGATGGAGGGTTGGGTTTCAGAGACCTCCACCTGTTCAATCTCGCCATGTTGGCTCGCCAGGCGTGGAGGTTACTGACGGATCCACAGTCACTCTGTGCCAGAGTACTACAGGCAAGGTATTTCCCAAATAGATCAGTGCTAGAGGCAGAAAAAGTTCGGAACATGTCCTATACATGGCGCAGTATTATGAAGGGAGTCGAAGTGATTAAGTTAGGCATGATCTGGAGAGTTGGCGACGGCACAGACATAAATATCTGGCAGGACCAATGGTTGGAGAGGGAAGGATCTCGAAGGCCTGTTACACCGAGGGGAAACAACATTCTCACCAAAGTTTCCGAGTTGATAAATCCGGTTACTGGACAATGGGACATTCCCTTGATAAAAGATATCTTCAGGGAAGAGGATGCGTCTGTTATTTTGAGTACGCCGCTACGGAACGATTTTGAGGACTTCCCTGCCTGGTTCATGGATAAAGCTGGGGCCTTTTCAGTCCGGTCGGCATACAAGATGCTTGCTACACAGCGAAGGCAGAGAGCGGATGGCTCTGGGGGCTCGGGTAGTGCATCGGAGAGCAGGGAGTTTAACTGGAAGCTACTATGGCGACAGGAGTGTGCACCCAAGACAAAGCATTTTCTCTGGCGGCTGGCACACAATACTCTGCCGTGGAAGCTAAACTTCAAGCGACGAGGTATGGAGGTGGATACCATATGCCCAATGTGCAGCCGCCTAGACGAGGACGGGGGGCACATTTTCCTACATTGCACCCTGGTAAAGAAAGTGTGGCGGCTACTAGACATGGAGGAGGTGAGATTACGCCTATGCCAATGCCCCAATGCCCAGGATATGCTGATGACCATCTTCGGAATGCAAGAGGAGAAGAGGCTGCGGACCATTGCATTACTATGGCAATGGTGGACGACTAGAAACAAGAAGAATGCCAATGATGGAGAGAAACCAGTGGATGAAGTTGCATTCCAGGTGAGGCGATGGGCGAAGGAGTTCTCTGAATTTTATGCACAAAAAGGAGTTAAGGCTAGTCAGACGGAGGAGGGAAGAAGATGGTCCCCGCCGGAGGATCATGACATGCTTAAGATCAATGTTGACGGCGCTTTCTCGGACAAACCAAAAGCGGGGGGATGGGGTTTTGTCATTAGAGATTGCATGGGAAATGTGGCGGGGGCGGGAGCAGGTCGGCTCGAGTTCCCTCAGAGTGCTATCCATACTGAAGCGGAGGCATGTATACAGGCGTTGGTGGCGGCAGCGAGCTGGGGGATGACCCGTGTGATATTGGAATCCGACTGCCAAGTGCTGGTGAAGGCGTTGAACACAGCCGTCTATGACAGATCGCCAATTGGTGTGTTAATTCGGGATGCAAGAATGCTGGCTAGGCTTAACTTTGTGTCTAGTTCTTTTGCTTTTTCAAAGCGTGATTGTAATAAGGTAGCGCATGCGATAGCGGCGCTAGGTGCCTCGGGTGTTTTTGGTGCAGGCCAAATTTGGCCGGACACTGTTCCCAGTGATGTAATGGGTTTGGTGGCTAGCGAGTCGGCTATGCCCACAAATTAATGGAATTTAGAGTTCCATGTCAAAAAAAAAAAAAAAAAAAAAAACGTGGATGCAACTTTTGACATTGAAACAAGAAGGGGATAAACCGTGATGACAGAGAAATTTTTTTTTTTTTTTTTTCAGACGCTCACAAACACGCACGTACAAACACCCCTATGAACGCATGCACGCACACCCTACCCCTATGAGCACCTCCGAGGGACTGAGCCGGCATATCTTGAGGTTGACGAAGTCACCACTGGCGCCTCGCTGTTGACGGGCACGTCACCTACCACTGAAAGCATAGCGCCGGTTAAATCCTGGAATAAATCCAGGTAAATGCAAACACCCATGTCAAGTCTAGGACTTGAACCTGAGTGGGCTGGTTCCACCACAAGGGACCTAACCACCAGAGCCAAGCTCTGTTTGCACAGAGAAATTTTTCTTGCTGCCATATAAATAATAATGTTGATTATGATGCTCCTACTACAGAGGTGGACTCTATTTATCAAACCAAATGGGAGCTCAAAAAGTGGTGATCGAGTTTAAATGTCTGATTGGATAGATGTGATCGAGACCTTGAAGACGGTGGGTTTTCGCCCAAAGTTGCAAGTCCAATCATCATTTAATATAGCCCTTCTGTCTTGAAAAGGATGTCGCGGATTTATCTAAATTTATATATCTATATAGATACATTTAAATTTAGACAAATCTACGATATTCTTATAACAATGGAAGGAGTATTCGTATTCAAGCAACATTATACCCTATATAATTTTCAATCAGTTTAGCACCTCTCATAGCGTTTTGGTCACTGTAGATGAGCTATTTATTCACTCTTACATCTGCCCATTAGATGACACGTAGCCTCATCTGTCAATGTTTCTTTACCTTGACCGATCAGTTATTTTATAATCTTTTTTTCTTTGGTTAAATGGGCTACCGGCAACCGGTTGTAAGGCGGTTAGGCCTTTTATCCTTGGGTGCCCCTTCCGGTTAGATGTGCAAAAAAAAGAAAATATCAATGCGTAGTCCCCATCTTTCACCGCTTAGACTGATTCTTCCCCTATATAATTTTCAATCAGTTTAGCACCTCTCATAGCGTTTTGGTCACTGTAGATGAGCTATTTATTCACTCTTACATCTGCCCATTAGATGACACGTAGCCTCATCTGTCAATGTTTCTTTACCTTGACCGATCAGTTATTTTATAATCTTTTTTTCTTTGGTTAAATGGGCTACCGGCAACCGGTTGTAAGGCGGTTAGGCCTTTTATCCTTGCGTGCCCCTTCTGGTTAGATGTGCAAAAAAAAGAAAATATCAATGCGTAGTCCCCATCTTTCACCGCTTAGACTGATTCTTCCATGAAATTGCCGCATCGCTTTGGCCGAACTGTCGAGAAGGAGAGGAGCAGACCTCGCAGGTCATCCCCACTCTCCACCCACCCCGCGTGGGTGTACCCCGCCGAAGTTGTACTCCTCCATGTCTCGCATGGCCGGAGTAGTAGCACCAGAGGAAATCGGCAGGGAAGGAGCGCCTCTGACGGAGATATGCAGGCAGGTAGTTCTCAATGTGCCCTTGCCTCTCCCTTGCCCGATCTCTTTTTCTCCAATCTGCTCACTGCCCTAATCTTCCAAGTCCGAGCCCCCCTCCGCTCTCTCCCATGGCCGTCAGCCTTCTTTCTCTCCTCCTTTTCTCTCTCTCTCTCCAATATTGGACCGGTAGTACCGGCCGCTGACTGACGGCCGGAAAGGGCGTGGCGTATGGGGTCCTTACCCATCTTCTCATTCCGATTTGGTTTTGTTTTTTATTTTCTTGCATCTTTTGGTTCATCCTATGTCCTTGCAGGTTATTGGATTTTGGTCGCCCTCTCTGCTCCCTCGGGAGGATGTGTGCCAGCTGACCGTATTAACCTGTTCAGAGACCGACTGAAAGAAGATTCAGTTTACACCTTTGAAATGTTCATCGTCCCTAATCGCACGGAGGTACAAAGTAACTGATCATCCGTATAGAATTAGGATTACTCAGCTCACAAAGATAGAGGAGATTACTTCAGAGTCTGAAAGTTTCCAAATAGGAAACAATACACTCTTATCAGGTGCTCACTTTATCAAGCTCTATTGCTGGTATTAAATCTGCTAAACCTCATTGTCTTTTTATTTTACCTACTTTTCGGCTCCTATAAGATTTTTGTATACTATACTTAACATTTATCCTTTTTCATATGGTGTAAGACGTTGGCTTGCTGACAATGCAGACAGATATTATTCCATCAAGGACATGTCAAGACTCAAGGAGAAATATTTACCTCAAAGATGCAAGGTATAATTTCACCACCTATGCCAGCAAATGATTTCAGCACCTATGCCAGCAATTTTTAAATTTATTGAGAGTTAACTAGACTAATATTGTGTAATTACTGTAAGTGGTGAACAAGCTATCGTCACCTTATGGGGAGAACACGCAGAAGCTTTTGATGCTGCCTTGCTGCACGAGTCATCTTTTCAAGACAGTATTGTTGTACTTTTTGTTGGCATGGCCATTGCCCAGTATTTAGGTACGTCGCTTCATATGACCATGAAGGCAATATTCATCAATTGAATCCATACTTATCAAGCTACTACAGTGTGGATACTATCACAGGAAAGTTGGCCTTCAAGAGCACATCCCAAACTCGCTGGCATGTCAATATACCAATTCCAGAAATGTCAGACATACGGAAAAGGTAAGATACAGTAACAGTAGAATTAATGTGATGCTATATAATTCATGCTTCCTGCAAAAAGTAACTCTTATTAGGGAAAAGTGTGGTGGAGCAGGTGCGCTCCACGCACCTTCTCATTTTTTGTCTTTTTCTTTTTTCTATCTCTCAAATTATAGAATATTTCGATTAGATTTTTTTGCAAATCACTCAAAAACAACAAATAGAATGGAGGAAAAATAGTTCAGAAATTTTTTGTGCAAATTTAAATTTTAAATTATTTAAAATTCAAAATAAATTCTTGAGATACATATATAGATAATGACATAAAAAATCCAAAATATTTTTCTCACATTCCAATTGTTATGCTTAAGTGATCTGCAAGTTTTTAACTTCAAAGAATGTGTGGTGTGAGAGATACAAAAATGAGAAATTGTTTGAGAGGGGAACAAAAAGAATTAGCACGGATCTTGATGCAGTATACATGGTGTGGATACGGGTGCTCACCAAGCACCTGCTCTAAAAGTCCACTCTCCTCTTATTACGTTATCCATGATCACCCACACAAGATAAAGTTGGCAAGGTTCAGCAAATGCAAGAGCTGAGCCAACCGAGACAACGCTTTATGATCTGGCTAAGAAACCAAGAGATGACAATGTGGTACGTACTCGCGTGTCACCTGAAAAAACCATCAGAAACAGCTAACTCAAGTATATTAGTTCTCAGGCCGCGCACCGTCTCAACCATTGGCAAAATAATTAATCCCTGACTGCACTTACCCGGTAAGCTCGCAGGTGTCCCTTAAACTCTTCCGCTATCGTTGCGTGATTGTATCTTTTCAATAATTTGTTCTCACTACATTGTTTCGTAGGTTCTATTCCTAGCACTGAAGACATTAAACAGATCAATGAGGTTGTGAATGGCTTGCATTATTTTTTTGGCGTTTGCTAAATCAGGATCTAGAGTTATAGATCATCTCCTTTCAGTATGAACTCCTGAATATTGATAATACCATAGTTTTTCGTTAACTTTGTGCTTATTAATCACACCTTCGAGCAGATAGGAGATGATGCAGCTCTAGGCACACTCCCCAGTACTACTTTTTTCAGTCTTCCCTTTGTCCTGGGCGTGAAAGAAATCCTTCCCAGCATGTATTTCCATACATGTATTGCTAAGTAAGTACTCAAATTGTTAGTTATGTTTTGCAGGTTCAAATAAGTACCCGCCCAATGATATTAAACATCGTTATTTACCATTTCAAGATTATTAAAGATTAGTTCAGCACATATGGGTTACCATTCATCTTCATTTTTAATTAGCAAAAGCTTATTGGAAAACGATAACCTTGGAGACTTCCATATTTTCTTGATTGGAATTTGTTAACTCGATATCTTAGTGTATGTTCTGTACGCCAAGTTGGTTTTCTACACTGATCCATAATCTGTTACCAAATGTAATATTTGGAACATATGTAGCTAGAAATAAATTCATACATTTGAATATCCAAACATGGTTTTATCAACCTATGATGTTGTACAATTGTGTTAAGTCTTCGAGACTGTGATTTTTACCTGCTGATGTGAACCTTAAATGCGTTCTTTTTTGTATAAACTTCGGTCTTCAAATTTCTACTGGCAAATGCATGTTAATTTAAAAAAAGAGCAAACAATGTGACTTTTTGCAAGAATATTTGTGCTGTTGCAAGGAAATAGTTATGTTAATTCTGGGAAAACCAACATGTGGCCATCTGTTCCACACAAAGAGTTCTTTAAAAAGGAAGCAAATGACCCTTAATGTGGTAGCCTTTTGTCTGATACACAAGTCTTTCAAGTAAAGGATATATTCGTAAGTCGTATCTGGCCTGCTGATTGGTCGTGTTTGACTATTTATTCCCTTGCCTAATAATTTAATTATTTCTGCAGGGGGCACAATATTTTTGTTGCGATGTTGCTAATGAATGATGTTCCTCTCTTTCTCATCCATGGACATCTTGGCTTTTACTATTTTTTTTTGCCTATCGGTCGATCTTGCGAATTAAGTTTCCAGCTACTTCTATCTTCTGTATGTGTGCTGATTTCTGCAACAATGTATTTAATGTGTGAAGATAATGCGGTGACAATGGTTGTTGCAAGGGTTGTCATAAGTATTTGCTACCAATCTTTAGATAAATTTTATATGATTTTTAAGACGTGCTAGCTCACATGTTATACATTCTGACATGTCCAATAGTTATGTCCATTTAATTGGTAATACATTTGATTGGCCCTTCATGTCTCCTTCCGGTCACGGTACAGGCGTGGCGTGCCGCCGCGCCAAAGCTTTTAGATTGGTGCCACAAACTATTCTTTATTTTTCTTTACATTTGATCTGATAAAAATCAGAAAGATCAACAATGGTGTGATTATGTTTGATTTCCAAACAAAAAATCCTAAAATGGTGAGATTTAGTAAAAAGGTGGAACTTCAAAGCTCTCCTTTTTATTGCTATATTTTCTTAAGTAAATCATAAAATAGAACAAGACACAACAAAACTGTTGTGCCGAATGAGCACTAAAGAGCAGCCTTAACTTAAAGCCCCTCTATTCCGTATACAAATTTTAGATATAACCTTACAGTGTGAATTACAGAATGTTGCCACAGTCTACTGCTTGACTCAAATGTCTGATGTGCCACAGTCTGTTGACTTTTGATGGACACATGGAATGGCCTGATTTAGAAAGTTCAGCATCAATATGATTATTCGGTAAGATAAATATGTTTGAATACAAAAGGTTGGATTGGCTAAAAAAATAGAAAAAATCTGTTTCTCACCAGCATATATGCTTGAATTGGTAAGTGTCCTATGCATATCTCTTTCCTTCATAAATATTCTTGCTACAGGTTTTGTGTGAAACCGTGTTGTTCTCTTGGTCTATGAACCTGCCGTGTTAGGTGCTTTGAGATTTTAGTCCCCATATATGTATTCCACACTCTCAGTTATGTCTTGCTTTCTCTAACAATGGTTCTACAGACATAGTTTCAGGCAGATAGCATTATTGAAGCATGTTTTCGTACAAAAAGTTAAACAAATAATCGATGTGCTATTTTCTTCTTAGTATCTAATTCTTCCAATTTTCTTGCTTTCCGATGACTAATTTAGGGTTTGTTTCCTGCTTCTTTTTTTAAGAACAAACCATGCTTTTACTTTTCTTTTGGTCATAGGTTTATCTGTCAGAATCTATTTTCTTTGGGCATTTCTACTGAAATACATATTCTCATAGCTAACCACATAGCGGCAATTGCAGGTCCAAGATTCCAAGGACGTGTTCAGACACTTAGCCAAATTTATTTGCAGCTGGTGGTGGTAATTACTCGGTTCAGAAGCTGAATACAAGACCTCGTGAGCTAAAGTCACTTGATGCATTTAGTTTAAATAGAAGAGGAAGCAACAGGCAGAGGGCATGCTGACCAGGATCCTGATGCGCCGCTGCTCTCGTGACGGTCACCTCCGTCCCCAATGTATGCCCCCGTACAGGGGATTCTCACCATCTTCCTCCCCTAGATTACTCACATCTGTTTTTCTCTTTCTGTCATACCCCCAGCTTCTGGTGCTTCGCAGCTCGCTGATGCATGACTGCTTTCCGCTGAGCAAAGGCTCCAGGGCGGACAAGAGTGCACAGACTATGATGTGCGCGTATGGCACAAGCAAGAGAAGGACATGGAGCAGGCGACGAATCGGCAGTAGAGTCCATGGGAGCATGATAGGCTGCTCGCCTGTGTCGATAGGCTGAATTGGGGAGCAGAGCTGGTGGGACTTGGGAGTAGTAGTAGAGATGGCAAAAGGGAACCGGATTATCAGGGCCAGAAACGCTGGGAATGCATGCGCTGTCACTCTTGCCATGCATAGTGTATGCCAGAAGGATGATAATGAGAAGTTAACATTGTGTTATCTTACACAAATTAATGTAACCTCTGTACACTGTACGTGCTTTCTGTTTCTTTAGTCAACCAATATAGAAATTTAAATTTATCTCTAGCAGTTAGTTGATAATGATTAATATCACAAAATTGGTTTCTCCTAAAATTACACTATCAATTTGATTGTAAGCTGTTCAGCAATTGATATTCAGATAATATGCTTTCTTTTTTTTCCTTTCTCTAACTTCACCAAACTGTGGAACTCTCAAGCAACTGAATCAAAAGTGTAGAACTCTCAACTCATAGATTTAGCTGCAGAAATCCATTATGCAAATTGAATCTTCAAGTAAACAAACAAATCCCGAGAACTCTCAACTCATAGATTCAGCTGCAGAAATCCATTATGCAAATTGAATCTTCAAGTAAACAAACAAATCTCGAGATTTCTGCAGCTGAATACAGCGTGTCTACAAGTAAATTTACTTTGCCATTTGCCCCTTCTATAGCTCAAGATTTCGGACATTCAAACAATCAATTCGAGGTTTCGGCACCTGCTGACTGCACGCTTCCAGTACTCGGACTACTTATAGTATATGGTTCACTTGAATTTTTTTCGATAAAGAGATGGTTCACTTGCATACCAACCTATAGTTTTTTGTGCTCGAATTTTACACTACACACATACTGAGTGCAGTCTTCAGAGAGCTAAACTAACTGGCAGTTAGGTTCAGATTGACACGAATTTAGTTATTTAATAACTGAAACACACTAAAAATATGCATCCAAATAGGGATTGTTTATTTCTAGCAAATCAGTAAAGAAAAACGTACCGATTATCAGCAAATCGACTGAATTTACTTGCTAATGCTCCCCGCACAACGACGGTATCTGCTCCCCACCGCATCCACTCTGCCCAAATAAAGGACCTGTCTGTGAAATCAATGATCACAGATAGCACCATGTACGCTGATCGCACCGCATCGGTCCAACTCCACCGCCACAGCCGGAACACCACTTCCCGCTCTTGCCAACGCAGCACCCGCAGCCCACACTAGCAGCTCCGGTACCAGCAAAAATTGCCGCCGCCACGGCATCCACGGCAACGCATATCACCTCTCCTTCCGCCGTAACGGCGTATACCTCCATTTCTATCAGCTCCGCCATACCAACCCCCACACCAGTGGAGAAGAAGCTCCTTACGCCACTGTCAACGAAATAGAGCAGAAAAAAAACTCTACAGCGAGAAAGCCTTAGGCAATCTAAAATGCCACCTAACTAATGAAACTTTTAAGTCAGCCCAAACGGAAATACAGGCCGAATCGTTCTTACTGGGCCGGTGAAAGGATCGTATGCCGCACCTAGAGGGGGGGGTGAATAGGTGCTAACCAATTTTTAGTTCTTTTTCAATTTAGGTTTGACACAAAGGTAAATTCTCTAGATATGCAACTAAGTGAATTTACCTATATGGCAAGGTTATCAACTAAGCAAGATAGAGCTACGCAATATATAGGTGATAGAGTGGGATAGAGGTAACCGAGGGTGTAGCACGCGTTGACACGGAGATGATTCCCGTAGTTCCCTTCCTTTGCAAGAAGGTACGTCTACGTTTGGAGGAGTGTGGTTGCTACGCAAGCCAAACCAACAGCCACGAAGGCTTCACTCGGATCTCCCGTGAGCAACGCCACGAAGGCCTAGCCCACTTCCACTAAGGGATTTCCTCGAGGCGGAAACCGGGCCTTTACAAGGTTCTTGGGGCACACATCCACAACTGAATTGGAGGCTCCCAAATCTGTAACAATACAACAATCAACAACAATACATCAACAACAAATCAACTAGGGAACCAAATAGGAACACTAGCATGAGATCCCTCAAACAAGTGAGGGGGAAATGAAGAACGCTTCGGTGAGGATGTAGATCGGTGGCTTCTCCTTCGAATCCCCAAAGATCAAGAACTTTGGTTGGGGGAGGAAGGAGATCTTGCAAATCTTGTGTTTCTTGAGGTGGCTCTAATGGTGGTGAAGCTTGGCAGATTTCTTGTGCAATAATTGAGCAACTTGTCCCGTTGGAGAAGAGAGCTATTTATATGATTGGAGCTCTCAGATCTGACCGTTTGGACCATTTCTCGTAACACCGGAAGTTCCGGCCAGGAGGGCCGGAAGTTCCGGCCGGCACCGGAAGTACCGGCTAGGAGAGCCGGAACTTCCGCCTGGAGAAGTCTTCGTCTGGCAACCTGTCAGAAAATGGTAAGGGCGGAACTAGGGCGGAACTAGGGCGGAACTTCCGGGGACCGGAAGTTCCGGCCAAGTTCCGGCCAAGTCCGAAATAGGGCAAAAACCTTACGGGAACATACTGAGCCACAATTGCCGACTTTCGGAACTTGTCCGGAAGTTGGGCGGAAGTTCCGCTGACCGGAACTTCCGGCCATCTTCTCCGGAACTTCCGGCCGGAGAAGGAAAACTGAACACAGAGTGAAGCTGAAGGCCTTCTGCGGGAAGCAACAGGGCGGAACTTCCGGCTGTTGGCGCCGGAACTTCCGCCAGAACAAGGAAACCTTCATAGCTTCAGAATAATCACTCTACTTTACCGATCGACAAGGCTTTTCGAAAACTTGTACCTGTCTACATCAACACACATAAATAAATACCTAGTGTTGACATCAAACACACAAAACCCAAAAGGGCGGGAAATGTTCTTTCAATCTCCCCCTTTTTGGTGTTTGATGACAACACATGTATTTGCAAGGAATGAATATAGAGGAGCTCCCCCTAGATATGAGCATAGGGGTATAGGAAGCTCCCCCTATACCTAGCATCCGTCTTCCAAGGGTTAGCAATACATTATAGTGATAAGCATATGGATAATAGAATCATGCACATATAGATACCCATGGAAGACACATAAATAGAATATACCATCCACATAGATAAGGTTCCAAACGCATAGATAGAGTTTAAGATTACAAGCCAAATAACCTAAGAGCATAGTTCAACCACATAGATAAATGAAGTCACAAGCGATAAAAATCAAAGCCAAAAACGAGCTTGTGACTCCCCCATGCAAATACCCACCGGAGAGCAACCTAGAAGGTCTCACTCTCCCCCTTTGGCACCAAGGCACCAAAAAGGGAAAGAAGCAACTACACGCCCCAAGGGTCGGCATTAGCCCAGCCGGGAGGAAGATCCGATGGAGCGCCGGGGTAGGGTGGAGTGTGAGGAGGAGACTCGATCTCAAGCCCATCTGAAGGAAGAGGAAGACCGTGCTGAGAAATCCACTCAGCCTCCGGAGTGATATTCTCCTCGGATCCAGGAGGAGACACTTCCACCGCCAGAGCCCTCATGATGCTCTTCTGACGAAGTCGAGACTTCTTGGCTTCGGCGTGCTGCTGATACTGGCGGCGGTTGACATCAGCGGTGAGGCAAAAGATCTGTCTCATGCGGCGAGCTAGCTTAGAAGCCCAGCTAGGTGGCTTCTCATCCTTGGGAGGCACATCTTCAATAGGAGTGTTGTGGCGCTTGGTCCTCAGAACCTTCACATCATGCATGGTGACGTTGAGAGGAATGGAGTGGATGAGGGTAGTCTGACAAGAAGCCACCCAAGTGTCCTCAATGAGCTTCATAATGTACGGAGCATAGGCGGGAAGCTTCTTCTCCATAACACATGACCACATCTCATTGAAGATGTAGTCCATCACATCAATCTTCTCACCGGTGCCCCTCTTTGCAAATGAGTTTGCCATAAGGTCGACTTCATACAAGTGCAGCTCATCAAGGTTGCCACCTTTTGGTCCAATGGTTTCCCGGTAGACCCTAAGCATGATGTCCCAAGTAGGGAGAAGATCCGCACTCTTGCCCGGGATGCCCCAACCTTTGATATAGAGGGGCTCCAACACTTCCCTTGGTTGAGAGAAAGAACTGTCGTGGCACCTCCATCCATTCGCATCAACGCCCGGGAGGCGAGGGTATCCAAGGGCAGCCCCAAACTTCGCCAAGTTGGACTCAAGAAGCTTCTCATGAGACATCCACCGGAAGGTTTTGGCTTCATCCGTGTCAAAATGAACGGTGGCATAGAATTGATGAATCATCTCCACATCATAATCCTTGGTGAGCTCCATTATGGGATAGAGCCCAAACTCTCCACACATGGCATAAGCTTCCTCAAAGTACTTCGAAGCGGCCATCTTGCCGGTGTCAATAGCATGTTGAGGGGTTACCCCCTTCTTGAATGGCACATACACCTCATAGAAGATCTCCTCTTGAGTCTTGTTGTGGAAGCGCTTATCCGAAACCCGGTTGCTCCGAGGAGTGAGGTACGGGTTCATGTCACGGATCTCCTTGTACTCAGGATATTGCATGTTCTTCACGGATACATGGATGTTCTTGCCCCGAGCAGCGGGTGTCTTTGACCTTTGAGATGCTTGCTGACGAGAGGTGAGCTTTGAGGGCCGTGTTTGCTCAAGTTCTTCCTCAATCTCGTCCACGTGACCTTTGTTCCTCTTCTTGGAAGAACCTGGGTGGAGACAGCATGATAGGTATGAAACAAAAGTGCACAAGGACAAGGAAAACAAGGAACTAGAGCCTGCACAGGATATTGAGCAAATGCAGAGAAACTCGCCAGGCCGGAAGTTCCGGTGAGAACCGGCGGAAGTTCCGCCCCGCGGCGGAAGTTCCGGCCCATGGAGCCGGAACATCCGGCTGTTCGAAAAACAGCACAATTTCTCACCAGATCTGAGGCCATGACGTGATAATCTACATTACACCAACATCCTAAGCATGTTCTAGTCAGGGGAGGGCATCTAAAGATGTTCTACCATAGCATTGCCTAGAGTATGCCCTATATTTCATCTAGTGAGGTCTACCCACACATAGAGAGGGAGAGGGCACAAACCGGGAGGGGCCATGGGAGAGGAGAGGGAGTGGATGCCGATCCACGGAGCCGATCCGGCGGAGGTCGCCGGAGGAGAGAGATCTGGCCGGAGGAGCAGCAGCCGTCACAGGGGAGGAGCACCACAGAATAGATCTTGGAAAGTGGGGAATAGATGAAGATGGAACTGCTCACCCGTTCGGCCCTTTTATATAGTGGTCACTTAAGGCCGGAAGTTCCGCTCGCTGGAGCCGGAACTTCCGGTCTCGCAGGAACCAGCCAGTTAGGAAACGAGCCGGATGAACCAGGTGAAAGGATACCAGCCGGAACTTCCGGTCCAAACGACCGGAACTTCCGGTGGGGAGGAAAACAGAGCCTAGAAGCAGGATTTTGCCACGAACATGATGCACTTGAGAGGTGAGGGAAATGTCTTAGATGAGATAGGCTTAGGATAGATACGCCAAACTGTGAGATGGTACATGATCACTCATTTTTGCAAATAATGCAAATAAAGGCCAAAAATGAGTGATTTCCCATAAACAAGGAGATGTCAAAAAGATCCAATGAGAAAACCAAACAACTCCAACTCTTCATGAAGAAGAGTGTGGTGGCCTAGGCCACCATATATGAGTGTTATGGCATGGCACCGCGAAGATATATCTTGGGCCCAAAACCACTACTCATCATTGAAGCTCACATATCATTATATGATATAAAGAGAATGATTTTATTTAATGTTGGCATTATGGGGGGAGGGATAGCTCAATAGTTTAAACCGCACTCCCCCTATTTCCATGCCCACATCTAAACCAAATAAAGTTTTGAGACAAAGGTGTGTTTGCAAGATGGTCAAGCTATACTCCTTGAATCTATGATATTTAGCTCATTCCTCAAATAAGAGAACCTTGCTTCATCAAGAGGCTTCGTGAATATATCGGCAAGTTGATCTTTGGTAGGAACATAGATGAGCTCAATATCACCACGGGCAACATGATCCCTAATGAAGTGATTCCGGATCTCAATATGCTTCGTTCTTGAATGTTGCACCGGATTATAGGCAATCTTGATGGCACTTTCATTGTCACATAATAGAGGCACTTTGTCACAAATGACACCGTATTCCTTTAAAGTTTGCCTCATCCATAACAATTGAGTGCATCCACTTGCGGCGGCAACATATTCGGCTTCGGCGGTGGAGAGAGATATACAATTTTGCTTCTTAGAAGACCAACACACCAAGGACCTACCAAGGAATTGGCAAGCCCCGGAAGTTGATTTCCTATCATCCTTGTCACCGGCCCAATCCGCATCGGTATATCCATTGAGAATAAAACTTGAGCCTTTGGGGTACCAAATACCATATCTTGGGGTATCAACCAAATATCTAAAGATTCTTTTGAGAGCCATCATGTGGCTCTCCTTAGGAGAAGCTTGATACCTTGCACACACACCAACACTCAACACTATGTCCGGTCTAGATGCACAAAGGTAAAGCAAGGATCCAATCATAGAGCGATATACCTTTTGATCCACCTCTTTACCATTGGGATCTAGTGCAAGATGACATTTGGTAACCATAGGAGTGGCCACACCCTTCAACTCGGTCATCTTGAACCTCTTGAGCATGTCTTGGAGATATTTTGCTTGATTGATGAAGGTTCCTTCTCTCAATTGCTTGATCTCAAAACCAAGGAAGAACTTCATCTCTCCCATCATAGACATCTCAAACCTATCGGTCATAAGCTTTGAAAATTCATCATTGAAAGCTTTGTTAGTAGAGCCAAAGATAATATCATCAACATACAATTGGCAAACGAAAAGCTCCCCATTGACCCTCTTAGTAAAAAGAGTGGGATCGATTAACCCAACATCAAACCCACGGTCTACCAACAATTCTTTAAGGTGCTCGTACCAAGCTCTAGGAGCTTGTTTGAGACCATAAAGTGCTTTATCAAGCTTGTAGACATGGTTAGGAAAGTTGAGATCCTCGAACCCCGGGGTTGCTTAACATAAACCTCTTCATGCAAAGGACCATTAAGAAATGCACTTTTAACATCCATTTGTTGCAACTTAAAGTTATGATGCGATGCATAAGCAAGAAGGATACGGATGGACTCGAGACGAGCCACGGGAGCATAGGTCTCTCCAAAGTCAATTCCTTCAACTTGAGAGAAACCTTGAGCCACCAATCTTGCCTTGTTCCTCACAATATTTCCAAACTCATCTTGCTTGTTCTTGAATATCCACTTAGTGCCTATAACATTGCGGCACTCCTTTGGCTTCTCTACTAAGGTCCATACTTTGTTGCGCTTGAAGTTGTTGAGTTCCTCATGCATGGCTTCCACCCAATCCGAATCTTCAAGGGCTTCAAATACTTTCTTGGGTTCCACAACGGAGATATAAGCATGATGATTGCTAAAGTTAGCCAATTGCCTTCTTGTGGAGACCTTTGCCCTTACATCACCAAGAACCTTGTCATGTGTGTGTTCAAGACGTTCAAGTTGCCTTTCTCTTCTTGCTAGACGACGGGCCTCGATCTCCTCCTTGGTAGGCCTTGGAGGTATCACTTGATCAACTTGATCATTTGGGTCCCCGTCTTGACCTTCAATTTGAGCTTCCTCAATTGCTTGGGGTTGCTCATCCTCATGTGCTTGATCTTGGACAATATTTGGTGAGGCGCAAATATCAAATGGATACTCATCGGAGCCATCATGAATTCTTGGTTGATCTTGTCCTTGATCTTGTTCATGAGAGTGAGAGTTTTGTTCTTGTTCTTGGGTTGGTGCATCATTTGCTTCACTTGATGGGGTTTGTTGATGTTGAGAAGATGAGGGCTCCACCGTGGTAGAGCATAGTCCTTCCCGAGACGCCACACCGTGTCCCTCAATGGGGCGGAAGAATCCCACACCCATTCTTACTATGGCATCTTGAGGTATTTCATCACCTGCACATACATCAACTTGCCCCACTTGGGAGCCATCATTTTCTTCGAACTTCACACTACAAGACTCAATGATAATCCCGGAGGATACATCAAAGATTCTATAAGTGTGAGATTCGGCACCGTAACCAACAAATATACCCTCCAAAGCTTTAGGAGCAAATTTAGACAAACGAACTCCTTTGATTTGGTAGAAACACTTACAACCGAACACCTTGAAGTATGAGATATTAGGCTTGTTGCCGGTGAGTATTTCATATGGAGTCTTGTTCAATCCCTTACGGAGATAGAGCCGGTTAGAAGAGTGACAAGCGGTGGAGATGGCTTCGGCCCAAAAGTTATAGCGGGATTTATACTCCGCCATCATGGACCTTGCCATATCCATAAGAGTCCGGTTCTTCCTCTCCGCAACACCATTTTGTTGAGGGGTGTAAGCAGCGGAATATTGATGACGAATCCCCTCATCACTAAGAAAATCATTGAGTGTGTAGTTCTTGAACTCGGAGCCGTTGTCACTTCTTATTGCCATAATGAGGAGGTTGTGTTGGCGTTGCACCTCGGTGGCAAAGTCAATGAATATTTGTTGAGTCTCATCTTTCGTCTTGAGAAAGTAGACCCAAGTGTATCTTGAGTAATCATCAACAATCACCAAGCAATGTTTCTTCGCACCAAGACTTGCATGAGTAACGGGACCAAAGAGATCCACATGAAGGAGCTCCAAGATCCTCTTGGAAGAGATGATAGTCTTGCTTGGATGCGGAGAGTCATGCATTTTGCCTTCAACACAAGCCCTACAAACACGATCTTTGGCAAAAGAAACATTTTCCATTAGTCCCACAATATGGTTCCCTTTGTGAAGACTTTGCAAAGTTCTCATGTTGACATGGGCTAGGCGGCGATGCCACAACCAACCCACATCCGCCTTTCCGAATAGGCACATCGCACTTGAAGTGGTGGTCCCCGAAAAGTCCACCACATACAAGTTATGTTCGCGATACCCAACGAAAGCGACTTTTAGAGTCTTGCTCCACAAAAGGACCACAATATCTTTATCAATAAAGACGGCGAAACCCATCTTGCCAAGGGCGGAAACGGAAAGCAAATTGTAACCAAGGGTTTTGACAAGCATGACATCCACAAGTGTTATGTTGTGTGCAACCACAACCTTGCCAAAACCCAATACCTCGGATGTAGAATTATCGCCAAAGGAGACGGTGATATTGTTTATGTTGGGCCTCAACTCCTTGACGAGGTTCTTGCCG
This sequence comes from Lolium rigidum, assembly GCF_022539505.1. Lineage (NCBI taxonomy): Eukaryota > Viridiplantae > Streptophyta > Magnoliopsida > Poales > Poaceae > Lolium > Lolium rigidum. Next base: position 249,355,620 of record NC_061511.1, read on the forward strand.
CCGGTCATATGACTTGTACATCCACTATCAAGTACCCATTTTGAACCTCCGGCGGCATAGTCCTACATGAGATCAATTCTTGGATTTAGGTACCCATTTCACAATGGGTCCTCTTTTGTTAGCAACAAGGGTCTTTGGGACCCAAATAGACCAAGCAACATAACCATCATATGGGCCAACATATTTAGCATAAACATCACCATAATAATCTTTAAATAAAACATAGTGAGGGTTAGCATTTCCCGCATTATCATCACTAGTGGTGTTGCCCTTAGGGGCTTCACCGTTGGTGATATTTTTCTTCTTCTCTTGTGCGGGCTTGGCCTTTTGCTTGTTTGCCTTCTTCGCCTTGGTATTGTAACCTAGGCCCTCCTTCCCATTGTTTGATCTTTGCTTACTCAAAAGATCATCCAAAGAAAGTTTACTTTGGGGAGAGGAGGCTTTAGCAAGTTCATCCTTCAACCTAGCATTTTCCTCAATAATATTTGCATGATCACAAGAAGGGGTAGAGGAACTAGGTACATCATATGAAGCAAGCCTAATTTGAAGTTGCTCATTTGACTTGGATAGGAGAGAGTATTCACTCTTCAAGGCTTTGTGAGCTTTGTCTAGTTCATCTAGATCCTTCACAAGTTTCTCATGATCAACACCAAATTTGGCCTTTTCCTTTTTAAGCAATTTAGTCTTAGCCCTAGCATGATCTCTAGCTTTAGTGAGCTTGTTAATTTCATCTTGAGGCTCTTCAAGATTTTCTAGCCTCTCCTCAAGAGAAGCTATATTTTCTTGACTTTCCTCAAGGGCATTTTTAAGAGCATGGATTTCAAGAGAGTCTTCTCTCTCTATTTGACCCTTTTTCTCAAGCATATCATTTTGTTGAGCTAAACGAGCCATGAGATTTGAAACATGCTTTTTGTTGATACCTTGTAGGTTAAGCAAGAATTCATCAAATTCTAACATTTCTTGTTTTACTTTTAGACTAGCATCATCAACCCCTAGATCACTTGATATGTTAGGCATAGAGGGGCTAGGAGATGATACCTCGGAGGATTTGGCCATGAGGCAACTTTCTTCCTCCACATGAATAATCTCATTGGGGGATTCACTTGGTGATGAAGAGTTAGTGGAGAGGGAGGCAAGAGCGACCAATCCATTAGAGGTTGCATCTTCTTCATCATCAACTTCATCATCCCCGGAGGAATATTCTTCTTGAGTTGATAGCACAATAGATGTGTCCAAGGAAGATGTTGCCATGAAGCAATGTGCATTCTTGATATGAGGATTCTCATTGGGGGATTCAAAGAGAGATGAAGAGGGAATGTTGGTAGTGACAATGGCGGCCATTTCTTTTGAGCTTCCTTCTTCATCATCACTAGAGCTCGCAACTTCATCGGAAGAATACTCTTCCCTAGTCACTAGCACAACTTTTGGGTGCCTCTTGCCCTTCTTGGTCTTGTTGTTGTAGAACTTCTTGTTGGGGGCTTTTGAGTATTTGCCCTTTGATTCTTTGCTCTTGTCCTTGGGAATGAGCCTTCCATTATGAAGCTCTCTATTTTCATAGGGGCATTCGGCAATGAAGTGGCGCTTGTCATCACAATTGTAGCATGATCTTGTCTTTGGACCAAAGCTAGTGAACCCACTCTTGTGGTTTCTCTTGATGTTGTCTTCCTTGGCCTTGGAGGGATCAACCCAAAAGGACTTTGCATGGAAGGCCATGTGATCATGATAGTGGCATTCCAAATCTTCCGGATAGGACATACTCCAAGATGCCCTATATTGCTCTTGAGGGTGCACTTCATCTAAGGGGTTGACCACCAAGGCAAGATTGTTCCCTTTTGACATACCAATGGCACGATTGAGAGAATCATGAGAGTTTTGCTCGAGCACCTTGAGGGCTTGCATCTCGTGCACGGCATCTTGAGAAGAGAGAGAGGAATAGCATTCTCTCCCAACAAGGGTCTTGACATCAATGGGTACATATGGCATCATGCATTCAATGTACTTCTCCTTGATCCAAGAGTCATTGATGTGGGTGGCACCAATAAGACGGAAGTCATCGGCAACAATGAGGAGTCTTGAATACATGTCTTGATGATCTTCATCCGGTAGCCTCATGAATCCTTCGGCTTTATTCTTAAGAGCATTATACTTGTTCCTTCTCGTGCTCTCACTTCCAATGCAACTAGCGGCCAAACCATCCCAAGCTTCCTTGGCGGTGGTGTAGTTCCGAACACGAGGCAAATCCTTTGTCCCCACACTAGTTTGAATCATGTGCAAGGCGGTGTTGTTGAGTTGACTATCAACCGCTTCTCTTCTAGTCAACTTGTCGGGGTTGTAAGGTTTGAAGCCTTCTTGGATGATTCTCCAAAGTTCATTGGAGGCACTGCAAACATGAGAACGAAACTCAAATCGCCAAGTGTTGTAATTTTCAATGGAAAACTTAGGTGGGTCGCCCCGAATGTTCAAATGAGGATGGGGAACCGGTATATCGGGAGATTGAAAAGGTGGAGCTACTCGATTGTAGCTCTCACCTCCACTAGTATCCCTAGGAGATGCAAGGGGAGATTTGTTAGTGTTTAAGTTATCACCTTCCACGGGTTTGGTAGAAGGGGTGGTGCCGAAGCACCTCCCTCTTCTGACACACCCGCGTCCTTTACCTCTAGACTAGGAGCCTTGGGAAGGGCCGGAGCCAAAAGCTCGGCAATCATCTTTTTCATGCTTTCCATTTGGGCTTCCATTTTGGCTTCCATGAAGGACTTCAATGAATTGAATTCTTCCATGGAGACCGTATTGGCGGCCCCTTCCGAGGGCTCCTCGTCCGGCATACTCTTAGGCGGTTAAGCCCGAAATAAGAGCCGAGGCTCTGATACCAATTGAAAGGATCGTATGCCGCACCTAGAGGGGGGTGAATAGGTGCTAACCAATTTTTAGTTCTTTTTCAATTTAGGTTTGACACAAAGGTAAATTCTCTAGATATGCAACTAAGTGAATTTACCTATATGGCAAGGTTATCAACTAAGCAAGATAGAGCTACGCAATATATAGGTGATAGAGTGGGATAGAGGTAACCGAGGGTGTAGCACGCGTTGACACGGAGATGATTCCCGTAGTTCCCTTCCTTTGCAAGAAGGTACGTCTACGTTTGGAGGAGTGTGGTTGCTACGCAAGCCAAACCAACGGCCACGAAGGCTTCACTCGGATCTCCTCGTGAGCAACGCCACGAAGGCCTAGCCCACTTCCACTAAGGGATTTCCTCGAGGCGGAAACCGGGCCTTTACAAGGTTCTTGGGGCACACATCCACAACTGAATTGGAGGCTCCCAAATCAGTAACAATACAACAATCAACAACAATACATCAACAACAAATCAACTAGGGAACCAAATAGGAACACTAGCATGAGATCCCTCAAACAAGTGAGGGGAAATGAAGAACGCTTCGGTGAGGATGTAGATCGGTGGCTTCTCCTTCGAATCCCCAAAGATCAAGAACTTTGGTTGGGGGAGGAAGGAGATCTTGCAAATCTTGTGTTTCTTGAGGTGGCTCTAATGGTGGTGAAGCTTGGCAGATTTCTTGTGCAATAATTGAGCAACTTGTCCCGTTGGAGAAGAGAGCTATTTATATGATTGGAGCTCTCGGATCTGACCGTTTGGACCATTTCTCGTAACACCGGAAGTTCCGGCCGGGAGGGCCGGAAGTTCGGCCGGCACCGGAAGTACCGGCTAGGAGAGCCGGAACTTCCGCCTGGAGAAGTCTTCGTCTGTCAACCTGTCAGAAAATGGTAAGGGCGGAACTAGGGCGGAACTAGGGCGGAACTTCCGGGGACCGGAAGTTCCGGCCAAGTTCCGGCCAAGTTCCGAAATAGGGCAAAAACCTTACGGGAACATACTGAGCCACAATTGCCGACTTTCGGAACTTGTCCGGAAGTTGGGCGGAAGTTCCGCTGACCGGAACTTCCGGCCATCTTCTCCGGAACTTCCGGCCGGAGAAGGAAAACTGAACACAGAGTGAAGCTGAAGGCCTTCTGCGGGAAGCAACAGGGCGGAACTTCCGGATGTTGGCGCCGGAACTTCCGCCAGAACAAGGAAACCTTCATAGCTTCAGAATAATCACTCCACTTTACCGATCGACAAGGCTTTTCGAAAACTTGTACCTGTCTACATCAACACACATAAATAAATACCTAGTGTTGACATCAAACACACAAAACCCAAAAGGGCGGGAAATGTTCTTTCAGCCGGTAGTCGGTTTAGGCTTTTTTTTTTCCGCCATAGCGACAGTTCCAAGGTCACCCAGGAAGGTGAGCTTTCCAAATCTATGTGTGGTTCTCTTCCTTCTGTGTTCTTTTTTGTCAATCTACACTGCTGGTTGCTCCTTCTTTATCTCTTTTCCGCAGCAGATGTGGCTCTCCTATACGTTTTTCTATCCTTCTTTACCCTCTTTGCCTTCAGGTTATGTCTCTCCTTGCACTGTTATCCTTTTTTTCATATCAGTAGTTTTAAAAGTAGGTTAAAAAGAAAATGGTATGGCTCCTTTTGAGTTTAAGAATATACGGCATTTACGAATAGTTCCAATTTGAGAACCCACTGGGTAACATTAAAGGTTAGAAGATTTGTCCTTTGCCAACCACCTATGTTTTGGGAAGCATTTAATCAACTTGATGCATATGTGTTTTTTTTGCTTGCCATTGGGAGTAAAGGAGTGTGCTTAAATGTTTTAGTCATGGTCTTTTTTTTGCACGTCCATTTCCGACCTCATTAGTTTTCTACAATGTATTCTTGCACGTACACGTGGATGCATTATCTTCAAGCATTTGTTGGGGCATGGTTTCATGTACTTTTTATAACTAATACCAGTGTATGTTTGTGTTTATTCTCAATTGATTAGTCTGAGCATGTTTAATTTTTTCTGTTAATATTACCGTCAACCTGCTTTGAAAGATAAGATGACATGTGTACCTTTTCCTAGCTAGGTGATGTGTTTGGACCAAGATGATCCAAAACCAGTTCTATGTTACAGCTGCCAGAGTAGGGCATAATGTATACTGCAGTGTTTATCTGATTTTTTAAAAATTCTGCAGTACTGGTGGTGGAAAATCTGGTTGAACCTTCCGTGTTGTATTCAAATTGGTCAATGAAGCAGTCTACTCACAGCTTAAAATCATTTCTACCATTATTACAGGTGTTCATTAGATTTTCAATGTTATATCTTCCTAATTTGCGTAAATAATGTCAAACCTTGGTATATATTTTTTTCCAAACTGAAGAGTACAAATGATTACGTCTACCTTTATGCATGGAAATTCAGTCAAAGTGTTCAGTCTATTTTATTTTTAATTTCTTACCTATCAAGGATAGCAGAGAATAAATTCATATATGGATGTGCCTTCCCAATAAATCAACCTACGGATAATTTTGTGCAAGTCAATGCTTTGCCATCACCAACACCAAACGGCCACAGCGTGGAAAGAATAAATTCATATATGGATATGCCTTTCCAATGAATTAAACCTACAAATAATTTTGTGCACGATCAATGCAACGCCATCACCATCACCAAAAGGACGTGCGGCGTTGCAAGTGCTTAAACAATTAGCACTAATTCAGGCTTAATAACATTTTGCAGACAAAAGTCCACGGGCGCGGCGTGCGCCGCGCCACTGCCTCCTAGTCGTTTACAAAGGTTGAGTTCGTGTTTTGTTATAGAAATGCTAATGAAGTAGCTCATGCTTTAGCGAGAGAGTGTGGAACTCAACAGAATATGTGGTTTGAGGATCTCTATTTTTTTTATTGTTTCTAAGTTAATCGACGATTTAAGTGCGTGTTGATTATTAGAAGTCGCAGTACAATCCTACTTGCTTGGATAAGAAACAAACTAACATCTAGAAACTGTCTTTGAAACATGTTTTTGTTTCGGATTATAGATAAAGCAACCACAACCATACATAGTACAGAACAAGTCTCAAAGAAAAAACAAACTATGCTGAGAGCCTGAGACCACAGTACAAACATGTTCAAGGTAAAACCCCCAAAAGAAAGCTCGGCACCCCACGACGGATGGACGCCGTTCAGCGGGACAACGATTGTCTGTATAATGGATACCACTGCCACAAGAAGGTTAATTTGAAGAGAGGCAGTCGCATGTTGAAGAAAACACCTTTTCAACAACCGCCTTATTGCAAATAGTCCAAAAAATCCAGGACATGGCATTGGCAGCAAACACCAGGCGGAAGAGAATGTCCTGCCTAATCATCGCCTCGTTTGAATCGCCATTTTTGGCCTTGTGCAGATAATTTAACCGGTGTCCGATCGCAAGAATCAATCAACACTTGTATTAGTAGTATGTCCATGTCTTTTCGTTCACCAAATCAATCTAAACTTGGCCATGGCCATGAAATCGCCAAAGCCCGTTGACAAGATTGTCGCGGCGACACCGCCACCCGCGTTGGAGCTCCGCGACTGGAGTCACCTCCCAGACCTGGTGACCAGCGACGTGCTCAGCCGCCTCCTTCCATGCCTCCGCTCTCTCTCCGCCTTCGCGGCGACCTGCCGACCGTGGCGGCGTTTCTTCATCGCCTCTGCCTCCACCATCCTCCCGCGCATCCCGCCTCTGATCCTCCAAGCCCAGAACTTCTCCAGCAGCCGCCTCCTTGGCTTCTCCCGTCTCGTGATCGGCGATCCCATACCCGTGCCGTTACCGGCCTTCCGCGTCACGCTCCTCTCCGCCTCCCGTGGCTACCTCATCCTCCTGGCGGAGCTTCGCGGCGCGCGGAGTGGCACCCTCGTCGTCACCGACGCGCTCACCGGCGTCGAGCGCCTCGCCATGCCGCTGCCTCGGGGCGAGCTGCACTGGTACGGCGGCTACTACCACTACGCGGCCGTCACTTCCACGCACCTCCTGCTCTTCGGCAGCAACCTCCATCACGAGTTCGCCGCGCTCCGCTTCCCCACCAAACACCCCGACCAGGAGTGGACGCAGCACCCTCTCCCGCGCGGGGCCGGATCCGTCTCGTCCGTGGTCGACTTCCACGGCCGCGTCCTCGGCGTCACCGACCAGGCCAAGCTGCTGGAGTTCCGCGTGCGCATCATCCACCCTCGAGACCAGTACGAGGCGGTCCAGCTGCTGCCCACCACGGGTCTCCCGGACGGCGCAGCCTCCGAGTTCGGGCCCCGCCTGGTCGTCGCCGGGGAGCGGCTGCTCCTGCTCCTGCTGCTCATGACGGACCCGGTGGGGCGCGGCGGCGGCGTGTCCACGCTGCGGGCGGAGGTGAAGAAGGTGAGCGTGCACGCCCTCGACATGGCGGCCATGAGGTGGGAGGAGCTGGATGACATCGGGGAGTACAGCCTCTTCGTGGACTGCCCCGGGAGAACCGCCGTGGCGTGCGCGGGCACGGCAGGCTGCGGCGTGGTGGCCAACCGGGTCTACTTCCTCGTGTCCAAACCTTACTACTGCTGTGACCATCGCAAGCCGCCCTTCCTGGCGTTCCCGCCAGGGTCCGACGGCGTGCCGAGCGGTTGGGGTTCGCCGTGGCATAAGCTCATCCAGGTTGACGATGACCGTGAGTGGCCACCATCGCAGACATGGGTTTATCCTAGGCTCTTCTATCGCAGCTAACCATCTGCAAATCTATGTACTGTCCAATCGGTTATCTGTCAACTTCCACTTGTTTCTTGTTCGATACTAAGCTCGTTTTACATACCTACAGCCCCTACAGGATTCTGATGACTTCAAGTTGTCATGAAAAATCAAAACTGTGTTTTTACAAATGTGGCGTTGCTACATAGATCAAGTGGTTGGCAACAGAAAAAGGGCAAATCATTCCAATGTGTAGCATATGGAAGATCTAAGAAATGATGAGAATTTATGAAAATATTACCAGTTATAAATCTACTCGAGTGCACAAATAGATGTTGAGCTACATCTAGCCTTTTATTTCTACGGTTTTGCTAGAAATCAGGCGCCTGATTTTTTTTAAATCTCAGTCGATTTTAGCTGTATGATGTGTGCCTTGTTTTGTCGTTTGTCTGTAATCGCTAAAGATGTTCACCCGTCCGAGCGGAGGTACTTGTGGGCCGTTTTTCAGTCTCGCTGCCATCCTGGGCATGGCTTTGCACGTATATGGGCTTCCGTTCATTTTTTTTCTGTCCACAGAGTTAGGCCCTTTTGCACACGTGTGGGCTGTTCCTTTTGGGTTACGCTGTATATGGCTTTTGCTGTTTAAGAGGAGCAAAGTCTGCAAGGAATTCTCAGGTTTTACCAGTTTTATTTTTATTTTCTTCTGATTTAATTTCTCCCATTTCCCTTTACAACCTTCATGCGTCCTACTTTGTCTCCACATTTTAATTTGCTTGTGTTAATCAATGCACGTCTTCGGATGTTTTTATAGAAATAGTCTGATACTAATAATTTTTCAGTTGCATGTCGGTTGCAACTTAGATATCTCAGTTGCATACAAGTTGCAACTAGGATTTTGATAATTTCACATGGATTGCAATTTATATTTTTTTAGTTGCATGTCGGTTGCAACTGAGATTTCCCTAGTTGCATATCGGTTGCAACTGAAATTTTTTCAGTAGCATGCCAGTTGCAACCGAGATTTCTCTAGTTACAAATGGGTTGCAACTAATCTTCTTTAGTTACATGTTGGTTGAAACTGAGAATTTTTCATTTTTCCGTTGCATATGCGTAGCAACTCAGATTTTTCCAACTGCATGTCGGTTGCGAGTGATATTTTTCAAGTTGCATATATGTTGCAATTGAATTTTTATAAGTTCTATATCGGTTGCAACTAAGATTTTTCTAGTTGCATCGCAACTGGAATTTTTGAGTTGCACATGGGTTGCAACTACGATTTTTCCAGTTGCATACAGATTGCAACTGATAATAAGTGTCTTCTAAATTTTGTAAGAATGATCAGATAATTATAATGGACAGCCTCATTCACATCCGTTGCAGAGTAGAGCGCCTAGCTTTTCGGCCCATATAAAAGTAGTGGCATATTGGCCCAACACGATAAAAGGAAGTCATGGATAAATAACAGAACAGACCAACCTCCAGAAATACGAACGGAACGGCAACATCACATACAGTACGATCGCTCGTCGACTGAGATTTAGTTATCTCTCAGTCGACTGAGCCTTAGGCGCCCCCTTATTTCTAAGGGCACTTCTAGATCTAAGGCGACTTGGACTTAACTAAGTCTCATGCAACTTAGACTTAACTAAGTTTCAGTCACATGATATCATCAACTCTCAACTTTCAGTTATAATCTAGTTGCAACTCATAGACCATCACGAATCTTGAAGTAAATTCAACAATGTGGATATTTTGTGAATATTTTTCTCAGTTAGAACCCACATGCAACTTGAAAAATTCCAGTTACAACTAGAGAAATCTCAATTGCAATCCACTTGCAACTAGAAAAATACCAATTACAAATTACAAACCAGTTGCAACTACGAAAATCTCTGTTGCAACCCACTTGCAACTAGGAAAATCACAGTTGCAACCCACACGCAACATGCTAGCACGAATCATGAGGCAAATTCAATGACTAATAATTCGACTTAGGCATAATAAAAATTAGGCCCCTAATTTCTAGCAAATCCGATATTTTAAACATTCAAAAATAAAGGGCAGTAGCTGGTCCTCCTTTTTGAGTGAGCAGGATACACGCGTCAGGGAAACGATAGAAGAAAACACATCTCGCCCACCTGAATATACTCAGCTCGCTCTCCGCCGCCGCCGCGCGCGATCCAATGGAGGAGGTGCAGGCCGCCGTGACGGCGCACCTGGACCAGGTGTCGGGCCTCGTCCAGGCGCTCTCGTCCGAGCTCCGCAGCGGGATCGGCCCCGCCGCCGACAGCCTGCGCGGCTTCGTCCGCGCCGTCGACTGGACGGTAACACCCGATCCCCAACCAGAGAGCACCGCCGCCGATGTCCCCCTTCCCCCCTGTTCCCTCTTTAGCACTAAAGATTCTGCGTGATTTGCGTCTTCAGGAACCATGGCTGATGGGCTTGATGGCATTCCACGCGAGCCTGCTGCTGACGGCCGTCGGGCTGAGGAGGCATGCCAACCTACAGTTCTTCTTGCTGTTTCTTGCTTGTGAGTTGTCTTTGCTTGTTCTAATTTTATCTGTGTGTTTCATCTCTGTGGCAGACTAGTAATTTTTGCCTGGGCTAGGATTCAACGAGTTCTAACTTTCAACAGGATCAACCGTTACCCAATTCTGATCATAGTATTATTTCTTGCACATCGTTAAGAAAATATGTAGTTCAGTTATTGGTGGAGTCCGTTTGGTTTAACTAGATTGCTGTTCTAGGCATATCAGGCTAGCTTTAGCACATAACTGAATGCCAGTTTTGTGCTACGTCAGATGCCCTGTTGTAACTTGTTCTAGCTCTTGAAGAGTTACAGTTTGGCAAAATTGCCATATTGCCTTATTTAAAGATTTAATGTCTTGGCAGTTGGCACTATAAGATTTAAACATTAAGGATATCACAATTGGGAGGGTGTTGAGTGGAAATGACGTGTCAAATTTATCATGTTACAGTAGAACACATAATTTGAAAGAAGAGAGTAAGGCATCAAGTAGAACAACGTAACTATGTAATTGGGTAATTGCTAATGCGTGCTCAATTTACTTCTTAAGTTTTTGTATGGCTTGAAGCCATAATTTGCGACATAGTACATAGTTTTCTGGTATTTTTGAAGAAATGTAAACGATATTCGGCACACTGGTTTGCAATGACAAGAACATGGCCTTTTGACCTGTTGACATTCTGATTTGTTCCATGGTTTCCTGTCTGCAGATTCGGGAGTGTATCTAGCTCAAAAGATAAACATCTACCTAGCAGAGCACTGGAAGAGCTTTGCCAGCCAGAATTACTTTGACCGTGCTGGAGTTTTCATCTCTGTTGTTTGGTCTGGCCCCCTTATCTTCATATCTATTGTCTCCGTGGTTAGTAAAATACCTTAAACGTCCTTAAGTAAAATTTTATTGATTTGTGATGCAGTTTTGTTTACGTTCGAAACCATTCTGATCATTCCAGGTTAGCTCCCTCATCACATTATGTCAGTTAATGATAAAATTGAAGAGAGCAGAACTAAGGCATCGGGTTCGGCTTGCTCGTGACAAGCAGGAATGATTTAAAGATTCAGGGAAAACTGGGTTATTGGTCTTCAACTGGGTTATTGGAGTACTATAAATGATCGATCTTCTATGAGCATGTAATCTTTAGCTGCTCTTTGTTGTTGGGATTATATTAAACAGGTATACTACTAGATCAGAAAAGTAGATGTTGTATCTGGCTCTTATCTTGTTTTGTTTCTAGCTGAACAGGGGCTGTAATTTTGTTTGATACTGGATGTGATACATTTGCAAAACAACATCTTGTTTTAAGTTTTCCTTTGTGCAAAGCTTATTCTTTATAGCAAGATTAGTGATAACCATTGTATTCAAATAAAAATATAATGTGAGAGGCTCGGAATTTAAAAATAAAAGGAATAGAAGAACCAGCAAAGTGTGGAGGGCGCTCTACTAATTCCCAGAACACTAAATTGGAGAAGTTCAGGTGTTATAACTTGATCTTTTATTATTTCCTTAAGCACTGATGGACAAATATGCGCATCAGTGGTTATTGCCAGAATTTTACATATTACAACCGAAACAAATTTGTGTAGGCAGAAGCATCACAATTTCTTTAGCTTCTTAACCACTTTGCTAGTAAAGAATTCCTAAACTTTTTCCCATACAAGATACTGAGCAACGGCCAAGATGTTACCACTGCAATGTAAGCAAGCCACCAGAGTGACCTTCCCTGGGATCGAATGAGCTGGTTCATGGATTTCTTAACCGGAGCAATGGCATCTTGGATTTTATCTGTGGAGAGCTCTTCTCGCTGCTCTTGCGACCTTACACAGCTTTGGGAATGTGTTGTGTTATCTTCTGAGCTGCTTGTATTCGTTATCGCACTATGACAATCGTCTTGCAACATTTTGGTGACCCGGTTACTGTGCTCCGTTTCACTCTTGTTAACCAAGGAGTCATGAATGTTGGTATCCTCATTTGTTACTGCAGCTACCATTCCATCTTCCAAGAGATTAACATATGGTCCCTTATCGATGGATGATTCCAATGAAGACTGCACTACATGTTCTTGAGTCTGCATTCAAATATGACTCGAGTTAAATCATGATCAAAGATGAATTCTGATCGACCATGTAGAGCCGTCAGAAACTCGCAAACAGATTCCACCTTTTGTTGATGCATGCAGGGACTATCATGTAGAGCAGTCAGAAACTCGGAAACAGATTTCACCCACCTATAGAATACACAGATAGACAACATTATCGGATGCCACCATACAGTCTCAAAAATTACAACAAAAGTTAATAAGGAAGTTGTGAATGCAAAGCAAATTCAAGAATGCCAGTTAAAATGACACAACTTTTGTCCCTGCCCCTGCCCTGTGCACATGCTAACACAATTTTGTAGATTATAATTTAAATGCACTAGACATCTTAAACTTCATCAAAAGCACACCGTCCTCCGTTCCCTTGTGGGAGTTCAGTGCGTCTGCATACCAAATACTGTACAGATTACTTAGGCAAATGAAGAAACAAGGAGGGTGACCCTTTTGTGAGATGAACTTACCATAGTCTTCTAGCAGTTATGCCTTGAAAAAACGCGACATGACCGCCATTAGGTGTAGTTGCTAAAACAACATTTTTGTTTGCCCTAAATCATAAAATTTGGAACTTCTTTAATCAACAGAACTAGAAATGATTAAGATAGTGAGCTTTGGTAAGACAAATTACTCACTTGCATTCATCCCAGGGAATGGCCTCCCGTGTGCAAAGTGGGTCATCTAAAGCACTGATACAAAGCAACGGAACAGACACAGTACCAATATAGTTCACACTGCTGCACTTTCGGTAGAATGTGTCCACTGTCTGAAAAATGATTAGCCGGTGCATCATTTCTGTTACCTATCTGATACTTCAGCCAATACAACCCCAGGAGGGGAAAATAACGATTCCCATGAACAAAACATGACTTCAAAAGATGGTATCATTAGACTTGCTTCAGTAAGTTGGTTGGCTCAGGAATTTTCTACTGGAACCTACACCAATTTACCTGTTTGGTTCATGTTTAAATTAATTCGAATCCAGATGTAAATACTCTACACTCTACAGCAGTACAGCGCATATTTTAGGAAGGTACTTCCATAGTAGTTAACGACTACCTAATTCTTTTACAAGGATTCGGTTACTTATCTTCAAACAAATGATTTGATGCCCTAGATTATGAGAAACCTGAATTCAGGTTTACTATTCCTTTTCTGCTTGAACCAAACAAATGTGATCTTGCCTTATTCCACTCTAACATTAATCATATACAAAACAATCATAACATGTTTAACCAAGTAGTGATGAGAGGATTAATGAAATTCAATGCAACTCATTATTTTAGACGAATGAACATTACTGATAGCATTAGAAATAATACCTCATACTTTGCAACAACACAAGTGGCATGATGGTCGAATTCCCGGGTAGAGCGTGACTGATAAGAAAAAGGGAAGAAAAGATTAATCACGATCCTTTTCTGTGACAAGCTAATTCATTTAATATTAGGCCTGCTGTTGTGTTCATGAACTCCAATATTGTTGTTTTTATGGGAATTAAAAAATATTACTATGATAATGAAAATAACCATATAACCATGATAACAACATACCGTCGTAATAGCTTCCCAGTTTGCAAGTCGTGCCAGGACTGGTTGATGGCTGCAAATAGGGAAGAAAAAGCCAAAAGATGACCATTACAGTTGTACAACAAGTGATCCCAACTTGCAGGATTGGCCACATTGTTACAAAACTCCAGTACTAACATGGTATGCTGCTTAAGTTTATGGATAAATTATTGCTCAGGATCATGATGACATGTTTAAAGTTTGTATCAGGCTGTTCATGTAGATTGGTTACCAACGTGCTAGACCCAGCCTCCAGTTAAGGGATGTAATCCCTGTTACCTTAAAAGTTAGGAATGCTATCATTTAAAATAGGAAGCTGTTTAATTAGAGATAAGATATCCCTTAGCTTGGGCCTTAAGCGAATCTAAGGGAGACATGGTCAGCAAGAAAAATAGAGCTAGCACATTACATATAAACAAGAAAGTAATGATCCAGTCGACCAATGGATCTTGTAGCGTGAATTTTGACAATACATCAGCGTCTGGTGAGACCTTTTTGACTATTTTTATTTTAAGGGACACATGGTCAGCAAGAAAATATAGAGCTAGCGCAATAACAGATAAAGGAAACAATAACCAAATCAACTAGTGCATCACATATAATCCTGTCTCTCGATTGACCAGAAACAACAATTCTTCATAGGATGTCCAAAAAATGGAATGTATCATGCATAACAGTGGGATCAGTAATTACATGACCACATGAATCAAACTGTTTGCACCTACAATCTGGATGCTGACCCAGGCCATACATCTGTGCAGGTGCTAGGGGATCCCATGAACGTTTCCACAGTAGTGTCTCCAATGATTTGCAAACAAGCAGAAGAAGTTTCAACTAGGATCACAAAACCTGTTTAACTGATAGAGCCTACATCCTGGACAGCATGGCTACAAGAACTACCATTATCCATCACAATTAAGTAATTAACACGTGTAGGTTCACAACTCAAACAAAAATATTCTGTTTGTCCAGTTTGAAAAGTTCAGAATTGTTTCAAAGAACAATCTAGGTGTTTCGAAGAACGAATCCCAATAGTATAGATCCATATAGGTCAATCATCATGGAAAAATAATACATAAATATGAAATGATTTCTTCTGTACCAATAAAATCTCAATTAGCACCAAAAGATGGGAACGTTTAAATGTTTGAAGAAGAAATACATACAGTTTTGCATATCCTTTGAGACCAATTGCGAGGGCTTTATCATAGCAACGTTGTACTAGCGTGCGAGAAATAAATCTGCTAGTCACCTGTAAAATTTAAGTGGTATATCAAATTATTGTGACACAGCAAATCAAAGTTCAAGTGTGGTATTAGTAAGCCAAAGCAGTAAGAGGGTATCATTTGTTGTTTAGTGTGCTAACAAGAGGAAATAGAGTGGCATTATTTGAACACTGTGTGCAGTACAGTAGGGATTAGAATCAAAGTATCATGCATAAAAAAAATACTATAACCAGAACCCACAAAAGTGCAAAAAAATCTGCATAATCAGCTAAGTGCGGCTCACTAACCAGTAGATCCCAGGGTGAACAAATAGATGCAGCACCAGCCACAGGAGTATTCTCACCCTCCTCTCCAAGATACTTAACCTGAATGGGCAATTTATACAAGCGTGTAAATAAAATATGTATTAGAATATTAATTGCTGTAAAAGAAAATATAACAATCTGTACCAGAATATTGGCACCTAAGCTTGCCCCAACAGCGAATAGTGGAGCCTCCGGATACTTTTGATGAAGGTAATTAACAACTTCACGAATATCTTCTGTCCATCCACCATTGTAAAAGCAATCGGACTGCCGGAGAAAAATACGAAGAGTTGCGTAAAAATTGGAATCTGAACATTTGTAGCCTCTGATTGTCAGTGAAGTTCTTTTTTGGTGCGAGAGAATATACCCAAGGTGTGACAAGCACCTAACTGATTATCATAAGATCTGTTGTTGCATAAGAGAACTTACTGTTATGGAGATGCCACCCAGACCCCTGTGATTGCCTACAACAACGTTCCATCCTTCGCTCGCCATAGAAAAGACCAAGTGTTTCACGTACTGCATCAAACCACCGCATCTTGTTAAAATCATCTAATAAAGGTTAGCCCAAAACAAAGCATGGGTCATAATGTCAACTTCTAGATCTTGTTTAATCGAACCAATTCAGTAGAGTAACTATCGGGACTTACAGCAGCGGTAGAATCACTAGTTAATCCAGGCACCACAATAACAATGGGCGTTGAATCATCATCAGGAACAGTTCCGTCACAAGAACCATCATCAGGAACTGCATAACAAATGGTTAGGCACCCCGTAGCTTGCGGAGAAATTTTAAAACTGTCAAAAATCGTCAGAACCTTCACAGTCAGAGGCCAGTAACCAATCCAAGGCGATGGTTCCACCATCACGAACTGTGTATAGCTGCCTGCAATACAACGAGTTCAGTCAATGTACTAGCTAGAATCGTGAGCGTGGCTCCAACTTCATCTTGTGAGGTTCAAAACACACATGGGAATCTGACATACGGCAGGTTTGTTTGACAGTAGGATGTAAACTTTGCTGAACTGAAACAAGAGAACGTGTGGACGTTTTCTGAACACTACCTAGACAAATGCGCAATCCTATATATACATACAGGTGGAGGATTAAAACTTGCTGAAGATTTTCTGAATTATACAGGAGTACATCAAAATATTTCACGATGTACAGTCACAATCGACCAACTTAGGTTGAGGAACGATACGAACAAGTACACCTGGGCGAATACAGGGCACGAATTTACTGAACGTATATACCTTCTGTACGTGAACGACGGCGATCTCGCCCCGAAACCCAGGAACAGCGTCTGCAGATGAGGGCTCGCCAGCCACGGCGTCGCCAGGTATCTAGAGGGTCAGAAAATCGCAATCAAATTCCTTGGAACAGAGACGAGTTGATCGATGAGGAGAGGAGGAAGCCTGGTTCCACCTGCCGTGGAGGGAGCGGCACTTGGAGGCGACGCGGCGGTAGAGTTGGGAGTCGGGGTGGAAGGTGAGGGCGACGCGTCCGCCGCGGAAGCCGCGGAGCAGGTCGCCGAGGACGTGGAGCTCCAGGAAGCGGTAGAGGAAGGCGGAGGCGAGGACGAGGGCGGCGGCCGCGTAGTGCGCAGGCGGCACCAGCGCCGCCGCGCGGAGGAGAAGCTCACCGACAGACTCGCCGGTCGCCATCCCGCTGCGTGTTTGGTGTCGACACGAACGAGGCGTCCGTCGCCAAGGAGCGCGGAGATGGGAAAAGGAGGGGGGACTGATTCGAGTGTTGAGATGATGTCTATGATCAGACCGTCAGAGACGTGAACGGTGAGCCGTTTCGTGACGTTGCGTGTCTCCACACGTCAGCGTAAGAAAATTTGATCTCTCTAGACAGCTACAGAACCAAGTATCTCTAAACATGTTTCACGCGCGGTTCCTACCAAATTGTAGCGTTCCAAGCAAGACTTATCACATGATCCATGGCCTGTGCTTCCATAAATCCTCAAGACTGAAACATTTTTCTAAGTGAAACACAAGGATGGTTAAGATTAAACGATACATGTTCAATCTTAACCATGGTTAGAAGTGACCTGAATTAGGGGTAGGATGGATAAGATTAAACAATACCACGGGAGGAAACACGGGCATACCGCGACCCCCTCCTTAGGGTTAGGAGCCCGCGCGGCGTGGTGCTGCGGCCCTCCCCGGCGCCTCGGTGGTGACGAGGGGATCAGCCCCCTTCGGCGGGCTAGCCCTACAGCAGCGCCGATACCCTCGGGCCAGTGCGGGGCTGCGGGCTGAGGCGGTTGCTGCGGCGGCGGCGCTACCTGCTGCTGTCGGGCACCATGGTGGTGTCGCGGTTGCAGGCTAGTTGGCCGAGGCCCCGACGTCGGATGCAGGATTGGGTCCCCGATCTAGCCGACGGTTGTTACGTGGTGTTGCCGGTGGTGGGCACAACCGTCGCCACCGTCGATGTTCCTCTTCTCCGGGTGGTGGTGGTGGCTAAAGCCGGCGGGTTGGTGTTGTGCTGCAGGTGGTGGCCACGAACCAAGGCTTGCACTTTCGGGGCGCAATGTACGACGTGGCAGATGCTCCATTCGATGTCTTCCCCAAGTCCATCAAGACCCTGCCTTTTTCTCGCGACTCCTCTAGGCGCATGGGAGGAGGTACGTTGGACTGGGTTGCCTTGGAGTCGAGATCGAGTTGGTGTTGTCTTGCTTGGTTCGTGACACAATGTTGAAGCCAAGTCCATCAAGAGTTCAAGACCCTGTCTTTTTCTCGCGACTCCTCTAGGCGCATGGGAGGAGGTACGTTAGACTGGGTTGCCTTGGAGTCGAGATCGAGTTGGTGTTGTCTTGCTTGGTTCGTGACACAATGTTGAAGCCATGTGCTCCTCTTTTCGCCATTCACTCCTCTTCTCGCCATTCATGGTAGAACGTTGGGTAAGAAGAGTCGTTTATCATCAATTGTGTTGTTTGCCACTTAGCGTTGTATCGTGGTGTGGGTTGTATCATGGAGTCGAGTTGTAGCCTTCTTGGCTTTGTATCGGCCGTATTGGTCTTTCTTCTATGTAATTGATACACCTTTCAGAGTGCATTCTCGAAAAAAAAAATACCACGATACCCAAAGGGGTTTACACTATTGTAACATTTAGGGGTTTACACTATTGTAACATTTAGGGATCTATGGGAGCACAAGCCTATATCCATATAAAAGCATCAGCACAAAACAGAGCAGATCAAGCCATTCGTTTGCCTCACATTGGTATCAAACTTGTAGGTACATGTGCATCATACACTTGGTTAAGCGGCGGATACATCCCTTATTTAACATTACACAGCCAAGCCATGAGATGCACATCCATCACACAACACTCGTACTAGAACATCATCATACAGCTACTGGGGAATCACATGAGGCCCATGGTGCGCGTGGTGCCGGCATGTCCGCCCTCGGATCCATGGAGCTGGTAGGTCTGGCTCGGGGTGACCTGAAGAACACAGGGTTGCTCTGCAAACAAACAACCAACAGACAACCTTGTTTAGAAAAACTTAAGACATACAGGTGAAGAGAGTAGCATGTACCAAATGTTGCTTATGTGACAGGCACTTCAAGAAATGGCAAGTACACTAAATTTTAGCAAGACGAGATTAGCATATACAGACCGCAGATTAACTGCATTTTCAGTCATGATAAGTGGGAGTTGGTAACTGTATACTACTAAAGTGCATTAGCATTTCATCATATCATGGCAGTAAAGGTTCAGAAGTGTAGTTAAATCAGCATGACCACACGCTAGAACTGGAAGAAGTTCAGACATATAGTAATTCCAACAAATGAACAGCGGAAACCCTGTTTCACAAGATCTTATGGAGAATGCAAGATTTTTAGTTCAGATCTACCACAAATTTATCATCCATCAAGCCTCTTCACTATAGGATAAGTAGGATATTTGATTAATAATCATACAAATTCAAGTGCCTGTATGAAACGATACTGAACCTTCTACGATAAATATAGCACGAAACTCCCATATGGTGCAACGTTTCATAGGGTTGATCATATAAATAGATGTTCCAAGCAACATATTTTTGGAGAACTTGCTGCAACAGGTTCTTTTTAGTCTTTGTTTTTTACACAGCAAAGGTTCTTTTTAGCCTATGATTCGTATATAGAGTATATGCAATGAAATCTTGTACCCTGGGATGAACGCATTACTGCTCCACATTTCTTAACTGCTTACAGGTCTAGACTAAATGACATCTTCTTTTTAGCCTTTTTTATAGAGAGAGAAGGATCTTTTGGGCCTCAGATTTGTATATATGAGGTAAAATCTTCTACCATGCGGTCGAATGCATTATTGCTCCCACATTTCTTAACTGCTTACAGGTGCAGACTAAGATGTCAAGAGGGTGGTAGCACTGAGATATCCTACAGCGTTACCAAGAACATGACTCAAATCATAATTTACAGGTCGGAGTAGATGGAACAATTTGATAACAACCCCATGTTTTGGCTGTATATAGCCTATGATGGCACGCAATGGTTGAATGCAACTAAATTCCTCACTATGAATCCCCCTACCCCTACCCAATACAGCAGTACAGCACAACAACGAATAGTAGAAGGAAGGGGGTACTCACTCTTGAGGTCCTCGACCTGCGCGGGGGTGAGCTTCGCGGAGAATCCGCTGGCGGCGTGCTTGTAGTGGTAGAGGACCGCGTCCTTGGCCTTCTCCTCGCTGCCAATTTTACCCCCAAATCACCAAATTAGCATGTAGTACAACCCAGTCTCCAGAGAACAGATCAAAGCGACCAGGTCAAGAAGCTAGACCGGATCCCCAGACACCTAAACTCTACAAGCAGACGCAAATCGGAGCCGCGGATTGGGTTCGATTCGACGACAGAACACAGTACCTGCCGAGGACGGGGGCGAGGGTGCGGATGTGGAACTCCTCGGCGTCGGCGCCCTCGGGGCGGTCCACGTACACGATGTGCACGGCCGCGTCCTGCGCCGCGGGCGTCTGCTCCGGCTCGGCCGCCATGGCGATCTGGGCGAGGGGGGAAGTTGCTGCTGCTGCGAGGAGGATGAGGATGAGCAGAGATGGGTTGCGGAGAAGATGACGCGGGGATTCGGCCTTCATTGCCGTTGATTCGGAGGTGGCTTTCTGCTTTAATAGTCGTGTCGTGTGAGCGTGTGCGTGTCCCCTTTGGTATCTCCGCGTGTTGTTCTTCTTGGCTTGTTTTGCCTTCTACGCGAAGTATCTTCTTGTCCACCTCGCACGCTCTGGGCATCTCCAACCGGGCGACCCAAACGGACGCGCTGGGTCGTTCGTTTTGGGCCGTTTGCGTGCCCGAGCGGACGCGCGGACGGAGCCCCGCGTCCGCGCGTCCGTTTGGGTCGCGTGCTGCGCCCAACGCAGCGGCCACCCATTTGGCTATTTGGCCATTTGGCCTATTTCTTTGGAAAATAGGTCCTCTGGCCACAGATTCACTTTGATATATAATAATATCTCGTAAACATAGAATAATATATAGTAAACATAAAATATTATCAAATACCATAAAATATTATCAAATGTACCATGATAAATCAAATAAAATGTGTCATAGTTTGAGAAAAATATAAAAATTACAATTGAGATTGTCTAACTCAATTTGGGCGCTCGAGGATCTCCTTCTGTCTCTTCTCGAACCAAACCTCTCTTTGCCTCGCTCATGTTGGTCAAGTCGGCGTTCATGATGAGGTTGTCCTCGGCTTGGCGTTTGAGCTCAACTTCCTTCGCCTTCAGCTCCACCTCTTTGGCCCTTGCCATTGCTATGAGCTCAAGTTCTCTCTCTTTGAGCTCAAGTTCTTTAGCTTTGGTCTTCGCCTTGACCTCTCGCAATCTCAAGCTTCTTCTGCTCGGACATCAAAGAATTTCTTCCTCGTCCTCTTCTTTCTCCCGGCGCCTCCTCTCATCCCTCTTGTCCGTGGACACCTCTCTGTCCGCATGCATCTCCTTCAAAGTGACATACAATAGCATGGACGACGCATCACGCTTCATGTCGGCTTTGGTTGCCTTGTGGCCGCGTGGACGACTTGCACGGAAGCGGAGGCTGCCGCAAGGCTGCCCACCATCAAGGTCAATGACCGTGGCATCTTTGGCGGGATTGTTGCCGGTCAAGGTCGCCATGTAGCCCTCGTACCCCTCCCTGGAACTTGGGGGTGCCGTGGAGTTCCTTCCAACAATGAGGGAAGGCAAAGGTCTTCTCTCCATTGTTGGCTTTGTAGAATTCCAAAGCTCGCCACACCTAGAGCAAAGCGAGACAACAACGATAAACATATGTGCAAACATCGGATGAATAAGTTGAGGTTATGAATCATACCAAGTCCTTCACACCCATGCCACTAACGGGGAGCCGCCTCGCGTGCTCATACGCCGCCTGGAACTTGTTGCATTCCGTTTGAATTGCTCCCCACCTCTTTTGGAGCGATATTTCGCTACGGTCGCTCTCAAATGGCTCCTGTCCATATTTGCGATGTTCATGGAAGTATTCATAGATCCGGCGCCGAATGCGGACCCCTTACGCTCGGCACCCGTCAACGCATCTTGCCCGATGGTCAACCATCCATCGACGAGCACCTTGTCTTCCTTCTCCGTGTAGTTGGCGGTTCGTTTGCTTACCGGCGACCTCGAGCTTGTGCAGTTGCGGCTTGTGTGAGGCCCTCACCGAACAACGGCTCCTCCTCAATGTTTATGCTTGCCGGGACAGGGCGGTTGTGCCCTCTGTGTGTCAATGGGAGGTGGCTGGGGAGCCTCGTCTGTGTCGAAGGATATGGAAGGGTCGTCGGCATTGTCTCGCGCGAAAGACGGAGGGGCTGCACGGCGGACGGTGGCTAGCGCGCGCGCGGCCGACATATCGTCGAACGAGGTTGCGTGCACGGACGTCGCGGCCGCTCCCGGGTTCTTCGGGCCTTTGGAGTTCGCCGGCGCACGGTTCGGGTCAATGGACGAAGGTGACGGCCCCGTCATGGACTCGCCCACCTCCGGTGACCCATCCCGTGGCCGGTACGCCTGCCGCCCATGCGCCCCCATTTCGTGCCCAAATAGGGCGGTCGGTGGGGCGGTTGACCTTGGAGGAAGGGGCCGGGTCACGGAGGAGGCCGAGCTCCCCACCGAGGCCGCGCCGGTGCCGGGGATGATCATGTGCTGGCCGAGCGGCGGGTGGCCGTAAAATAGCATGGCTCTGCTGCTCTTGAAGGAGAGTGCTCTTCGCCTCCGTGCGGAGTTGGAGAAGCTGCTCCGCCGCCGCTGCCGCTCCGGCTCGGCGGCGGTTTCCCTCTTCCGTTGGTCCGGCGCCCTGCGCCGGTCGGCCCTCTTCCCGCTCTCGAGCTTCCTCTGCTCCGGGGTGAGCTCGGCCTTCGCCTTCTTCGTCGGCGGCCCGGGGGAGCTCGGCCACCGCCGGTTCGGGAGCCGCCTCCACGGCGGGAGCGGCAGCGGCCGCGGGTGCCTCCTCTTCGATGGTGGCGGTGGTGTCGGTGGCGGTGGCGGCGGCGGTCGCTTCGTCGACCATCTCTAGGTTTTGGGAGTACGGTGGAGTGTTTTCGTTTTGGGAGGCGGACGAGGGCGGGCCGAGGGCGGACAAGGGAGGACGCGAGCGACCAGCCTTTCGCGTCCGCGGCCACGCAAACTCGTCCAAGATTTGGACCGGGTTTGGGTCGTCCGGACGCCGCGGCCATCCGTTTTAGGGATGGGTCCGCGCGCTGGGCCGCGGTTTTGTCCGTTTCGACCCATCCGGACGCGCGGACGCGGGATGGGTCGCCCGGTTGGAGATGCCCTTATATCCTCAGAAGTTCAGTTTCTTCACAGAAGGTTCTTCTCCTTGCCGACTAGTTGCTCGGGAAAACAAGGGACTCTTGACTAGTAGTAGTATCAATTAGAGTCATATACACTTTTAGTACCACAACTTATACCTGATGTGCAGTTTAGTACCACAACTTGCAAAACGAGCATCCAAGGTACCACAACTTGTATAGAGGGAACAAATAGGTCCACAATCAATCAGAAATGAACACGTGGAGTTATAATATTTGCAAAAATACCCCTAATATTTTTTTCTTTAGCACATTTGACCTTTATGTTGCCTTGCATGTAGCAGGTCCCACCTGTCAGTGGTGGAAGAAATAATTAAAAATCTAAACGGAAATACAGGATTTGAACCCATGACATGGGAGTGCCTCAAAATGAGCTTGCCACTAGACCACAGAAGACATTGTTGTAGATCAGCGCACGTTCCTTTTTTATGTGGTCGACTTGCGCAGTGGTGACACTCCGGCCAAAATATATATCCTTTAGCGGTTGATGTCCTCGTCCGCCGAGATGATGAAGAGCGCCCCCCACTGGATAGGGCTACATCGTGCCGGTGCTCACCTACGCGCCAGCGACCTACGCTAGGAACGATGAGCCCTGGCCGGGCCAGCACGGCAACATCGACCGTGCCCGTGGGCAATTTCGCGAGGAAGGTGTTCGGTGGAAAGGATATCACGATTACGAACGACAGGGGTAAAGGGTTCCTGGCGTTGGTGGAGAGCGTCGTGCGCATAACATCCCCTAAGGCGATGTCGCCGCATACCGAATTGTGCGGGTGCATCATGCACTTGCAGCGGTAGGGATTGTCGTCGCCGGACATGTCGTAGTCGGTTTGTGGGCATTTGGACGGGTGAAAGCGGTACCGCCTGCGCGCTCACCGACACGGGCGATGTCGGCCGCCTCTCGATCCGGCTCGTCCGGGTCCGGCGGCCAGCAGCGCTCGGCGCCGTACGCACGACCGTTCGAGGCAGCCTTCCGCACCGGTGATGGTGAAGAGGGAGGTGAAGAGGGAGGCTTCCGCATCGCTTCTACACGGGCGGCTCGAACTTCGCCGCCCCAAGGAGGAAGACATGCAGCCACCACCGTAGCCACCGAAAAAGAGTTGGGAGATGGAGTTGGAGGCGCAGGCCGCCTACCGCGGTCCCGACGACCTCAAGGACGCACCAGGACAACACCTGCTCATCGGCCGCTTCATCGACGAGGACTACCGGCATGTCACATACAGCGCGCGAGAGGCGAAACTGTGGTCCGCTAGGACTCCGGCAACATCGTCGACCTCGCCGTCGCCGAGCCTTCTCCACCACCGGCGCTGAAAGAGGAGGAGGACGACTGGGACTTCGACTTCTCCGACGACGCTGACGCCTGATACGTCTCCGACGTATCGATAATTTCTTATGTTCCATGCCACATTATTGATGATATCTACATGTTTTATACACATTATATGTCGTATTTATGCATTTTCCGGCACTAACCTATTGTTGACGTCAGAAACCCCCTGGCGGGCAGAGACGGGCAACACGGTAGAGCCGGGAACAACTAGGGCTGCGGCTGGCCCCAGTCCCTCAGAGCGACGGCCCGCAAAGCCTCCTGGTCGCACGTCCGATGTTTATCACAAGGGCGTGCCACCCGACCTATACCCGGTCGGGAAGGTGTGGATGATGCCTCGCTTGGTTTCTGCAGGGCACACACGTAAACGTTAAATACGAGCCTCGATCGGCTCTCAGGTTATCCTGTGAATCGGCTCAAAGAGCCGATCCACCCATGATTCAGACACGGTGTCCGAATATATGGTGGTCCTGCTTGATCAAGATAAAGCTGATAAGATCTACGACGATTTAGGGTTTTCACCGCATAATCGGATCATCCTACTCACGATTGGGCCTCGCGCTCGCGCACGGTGACCGTAAGCCGATCCTAGACGGGGCCTAAAAACCAACACGAGGTTGATCCCCGGAACATCCTTTCTAGGGCTAGCAAACGCCACCCTACACGCCGGCTGGATCCTCCAACCCTTTGTAAGGCCTAACTATTGCGAGATATTAAACTAATCCTTGATGAAACAAGGAGCAACCGTAACGGATCGAATCTACTAAATAATGACCAAGCGGGGTGCCGCCCCTACACCTAAGATAGGTGTAAGGGCGGCTAGACATGCGAGGGTTGCACTACGACAGCATGTAATATGAAGAACAATGCTAACCCTAACATATCTAAGATAACTACGTTGCTCGCCATCAAAAAGGCTTCGATACGAGCAACGCATGAACAACGTGGGCAGGCTTGTGCTGCCTAGATCGCAAGATGCGATCTAGGCAGCATGGTGCTTACCGGTAGAAACCCTCGAGACGAAGGAGTTGGCGATGCGCCGAGATTTGTTTGTGGTTGAACGTTGGTTGTTGTTTATTCCATAAACCCTAGATACATATTTATAGTCCGGCGGACTTTCTAATGTGGGCGTGCACCAAACCGTGCACGAGTAAGATTCTAACTTCTAAACTAAGATGCGATCTAATATATTACGGATACACGAGCAATTAAGCCCAACTTGGTATAAAAGGCCGATTCACGTATTTCTTCCATGTATATATCTTCAAGTCCATCTTGATCGCGGCCCACCTACGACTCGGTCAAATTCTGGTGATAACACATGCCCCCTGGTTTTGGAAATGACATTTCCAAAATCATTATGCCTTTCTTTCGTCGGGTCATGTCGTGGCGGAACCGTCGCAGTATCCGTCATCATGATGCCTTGCCTTCTCAACTTCTCCGCGTGACCTGGCAGTTTTTTCTCTTTCTCTCAGGCACCACTTCCTCGGAAACTGTTGTGGCATTGAATTCCCACTATATCCCCTTTTATTTAACCGCTCCGCACAGTTTACTCTTCTCATCATCTCCGCATTAGCACTCCAAAAACCCTTCTGCGCACCATGTCTTCTTCTTCCTCCACCTCCATCGGAACTCTCCCTTGGGTCCTCCTCTTCCCGCGAGGACGCCGCCGGACATTCGCGCACCGGAAAAATGGGACCTCGAAGACCACGCCTCCTCCATCCGGTCCGAGGAAGACAAGTCCTTGACCGGTGGGGAGAGCGACCTCCGCTTCCTCGGCCGACGGGGAATCGAAGGAGGAGAGCGATGACGATCGCTTCTCCTGGGATGACTTCACCTCCTCCGAGGAGGCGAAGGAGGAGGAGGAGGAGGAGGACGATGACAGCTCCTCCGACGAGCCGCCGGCCAAACGCCACTGCCTCTGGCCCGGGAACCTCAGCGACGTCGACAACGACGATGACGACGCTGATGAGGAGGACGAGGACAACGAGGGCCCTGCCGGCGGTCGCTGGAGCAGCGACGACGAGCCGGCGGGGAGTAGCGCCGACAGTGGCGATGACGGTGATGACGATGATGAGGGCAGCAACGGCCCCTAGATAGGATCTTAGCATAGGGCCAGTAGTAGTAGACGGGGCAATGTATCCCCTAGCAACTCCTTTTGAGAGCAATTTCGGCTCTTTGTGTAAGAAATCTGGCTATCAATGAAGAATTTCCCTTAATTTGATCTTGCCGATTCCTTGTATGCCAATTTAGCCGATTTTTCCTCATCCTGGCTCTGCCGATTGTTAGCTTAATCGATGTTCAATGAGCCGATGGCAACACATAAGTCCTTCATTATAACCTGCGGGGCGGTCCAAATCAGTCATCCCTTCAAACGGTAGTTGCGAACCTAACTTGAATTCAGATCCCCCAACTTCCAACTGAACAGATCCGAACCGCAGTCACTGAGCGTAGTGCTGGATTTAATGCCAAACTCCTGAAAAAATGCCTGCTCTCATCATTAACTTTAGGTTTCAGACACTTTTCTGCCGAATCTCCCTCTTCCAGCTCCTCTTCTGTCTTCAGGAAAGCTTCAGGACGGTTGCTGAATCAACTCGAACGTCGAAGCTGCCACTTCTGCAGGACAGATACCATTTGTCCATAAATTCCCTGGTGATATTCTGCAGTGACGTTTTATAATCCTGCTCTGTCTTTTAACATCAACCATTTCGTAAAATAAAATGGAGATGCAGAGTCAGCCGATTCCAGCAAAAATCGGCTCCCTATAGCAAAGGATCCTTCAGGGCAAACTGCCCCCCGAGCCTCAGTCAGAGTGAGGACGGCAGTGAGCCGACCAACTCAGCCATCCTTGGTTTCCAACTTATAGAGAAGGGCCAGCCGATCCCGACAGAATCGGCCCCCAAGAGCAGAGCACCTTCAAAGCGAGCTGCCCCCCCGAGCTTCTTCAGCTTACTCCTTGCGCCTTGCTGATCAGATCGGCTCATCATCTTCGGCAGGCTGCAGCAACTTCCGGTGAGGATGTCCTTACATTTCTGACGCCCTCCAAACTCTGGGCGCGACAACCCCTGGAAGTGACAGTTACTGAGTCGAAACGTGACAGCCGATGGCTTCGTCATCGGCTGTTCTTCTGGTTTTAGAAGAGATATGCTCCCTTCATTAGGCTCATCCCTACCCTGACTTGCACGTTTATGCTGCCCTTGCCGTTAGTCAGGGTTACGATCCTCAATCCTGCAGTCCTGGTTCTAGAAGATGTCACGTTCCTGCTCCATTGATTCTTAAGTCGATGTCTACGCATCGGCTGTGTTTAAAAAATTTCGAATTTTTTGGCCGATTCCTGTACCGGCCCCATATTTCAATGTCCATCACCAAAAGATGAGACGCTTCCACTGCATGTCCTGGTGTTTTATCCACCTGGGTGCCCCCCGAGCCGATTCTGTCAAGAGAATTGATGGTGTCGGCTCTGTTGGATAACATGTTGAGCCCAGGCAGAATGGATGGTGAGGATAATTTTGGCCGATTGCTGGGATCGGCCTCCACGTTGCTTGTTCGATGAAGGTTTTGTAATGTTCCTTCATGGACTTTTTTGGGGCCGATCACAAAGATCAGCCTCGCCACGTTTGTTCATCGACGTTTGCTTTGTTACACGATCAGGCCTGTGGATAAAACCAGCCTGACCCCGTTCTTTGTCACGTCGATGCGCTCGCAATCGTCCAAATTGATGCCTGAGAGTGGCTCTTGGCCTGATGTCTCCCAAACGTCCATGCCAGCCGTTGAAACTTCGACTGAATCATCTGCGTGGACGACTTCTACTTCATCTCCATCCCACTGTATCAGGCATTGGTGCATCGTGGATGGAATGCAACAGTTGGCGTGGATCCAATCTCTCCCTAGTAGGACAGCGTAGGTACTCTTGCTGGTCGACGATAAAGAACGTCATAGGGACAGTTTTCCTTCCTACGGTCGGATCCACATTCGGAACACCTTGTGCGTCGGATGCTTGGCCGTTGAAATCGCTCAGTGTTACGTTGGTCTTGATCAGATCCGAGCTGGAGCGTCCCAACCGACGTAGCATGGAGTATGGCATAATGTTGACCGCCGCTCCGGCGTCCACCAACATCTTGTTGACAGGCTGCCCATTGATGTATCCTCGCAAGTACGGGGCCTTCGGATGCCCGTAACTTCTTTCTTTCGGCTTCTCAAAGATGACCGGCCGTGGGCCGCGATCTAATTGCGCCACGGGTGCTTCATATAATCTTGGAGCGCTAAACTCCGTTGGAAGAATGAAGACCATATTTGTGCCGGCCGATGTATCATCATCGGCTTTCCTCTGCTGGGGCACCACACTTTTCTTTGTGGCCGACCTTCTTCGTCCGGGGTTCGCCGAATTTTGGCGGCCGGATCGAGCCGTGCCTTCCTTAGCGTGTGCGGGTACAATCTTTCAGCTTCTTCCAACCCACGCAGACGCCGAACCCTTCGCTTACGGGAACGGCTGAGCCCATCAGGGCACCACCTGGGCCGATGATATTTGTCTTCTTCATCATCGTCCTCTAGTTCCTCGAGATCTTCCACCCGAGCGGACTCGGCATGCTTGTTCCGAGGCGGGAGAGGCCCTAGACGCTTGAACACGGACACGTTAGCGGCATCCTTCTTCCTTTGTTTGCATTCTGGGCAGTTCTCGATTGTTGGCAATCGGCTCATTCCTGAGTCCCAGCAATGTTTGAAGAACGGACAGTCCCAGTGCCGATCCATGTCATCCTGTCCCTTCGACCTTCCTTCGGCGTGACGATTGTACCCGCCGCTGTTTCTATCATGCTGACGGTACCTCCTGTCCTCTGCATCGGACCGACAATTTCTCTCATCATTTACGTCGTAGTGCCGACGTCGGTCGTACTGCTGCTCATATTTGTTGAGGAGATGCTCGGAGAGTGGACGTTGATACCGCACGCTTCTCACTTCCCCCTCTGCCAGGTACCGTCTGTCATCATCTTGGGGCCGGTCGCATGGATCGGCCTCCTCTTTATCCTTGCCACGGAAGTGGCCGCCTTCTGCTTCATCTTTGCCATGGCGGCTTGCAAACCCTGCCATGTTGACGCCAAAGGAGAACTCTGGCTGGCATATGGAGTGGCTGAGATCCACCATGTTGTCGCCAGGCAACAAACATGTGTTACCGTGCGCACGGGCCTTCTCAAAGGAGCCGATGAGTTCGGCTTCGAGGGTTGCCTTGATCTCGTGATGTTTCTTCTTGAGCTCATCAGGCAGATCCTCGTACTTGACCGGAGTGCTTCCCGCCATCTCGGATGCAGACGGCGATGTGGTGGATGCTGAAGGTTGTCCCACCGGGCGTGCCAGAATGTGTTGACGTCAGAAACCCCCTGGCGGGCAGAGACGGGCAACACGGTAGAGCCGGGAACAACTAGGGCTGCGGCTGGCCCCAGTCCCTCGGAGCGACGGCCCGCAAAGCCTCCTGGTCGCACGTCCGATGTTTATCACAGGGCGTGCCACCTGACCTATACCTGGTCAGGAAGGTGTGGATGATGCCTCGCTTAGTTTCCTGCAGGGCACACACGTAAACGTTAAATACGAGCCTCGATCGGCTCTCAGGTTATCCTGTGAATCGGCTCAGAGAGCCGATCCACCCATGATTCAGACACGGTGTCCGAATATATGGTGGTCCTGCTTGATCAAGATAAAGCTGATAAGATCTACGACGATTTAGGGTTTTCACCGCATAATCGGATCATCCTACTCACGATTGGGCCTCGCGCTCGCGCACGGTGACCGTAAGCCGATCCTAGACAGGGCCTAAAAACCAACACGAGGTTGATCCCCGGAACATCCTTTCTAGGGCTAGCAAACGCCACCCTACACGCCGCTGGATCCTCCAACCCTTTGTAAGGCCTAACTATTGCAGATATTAAACTAATCCTTGATGAAACAAGGAGCAACCGTAACGGATCGAATCTACTAAATAATGATCAAGCGGGGTGCCGCCCCTACACCTAAGATAGGTGTAAGGGCGGCTAGACATGCGAGGGTTGCACTACGACAGCATGTAATATGAAGAACAATGCTAACCCTAACATATCTAAGATAACTACGTTGCTCGCCATCAAAAAGGCTTCGATACGAGCAACGCATGAACAACGTGGGCAGGCTTGTGCTGCCTAGATCGCAAGATGCGATCTAGGCAGCATGGTGCTTACCGGTAGAAACCCTCGAGACGAAGGAGTTGGCGATGCGCCGAGATTTGTTTGTGGTTGAACGTTGGTTGTTTATTCCATAAACCCTAGATACATATTTATAGTCCAGCGGACTTTCTAATGTGGGCGTGCACCAAACCGTGCACGAGTAAGATTCTAACTTCTAAACTAAGATGCGATCTAATATATTACAGATACACGGGCAATTAAGCCCAACTTGGTATAAAAGGCCGATTCACGTATTTCTTCCATGTATATATCTTCAAGTCCATCTTGATCGCGGCCCACCTCTGACTCGGTCAAATTCTGGTGATAACACCTATTAACGAGATGCCGAAGAGCCAGTTGCTGTTTTCTGCTGTTTTTGGTTTCAGAAATCCTACAAAGGAAATATTCTGGGAATTGGACGAAATCAACGCCTAGGGTCCTATTTTTGCACGAAGCTTCCAGAAGACCGAGGGGAAAGGAAGTGGGGCCACGAGGCGCCGCCACAGACGGGCGGCGCGGCCCGAGGTCTAGGCCGCGCGGCCCTGGCGTGTGGGGCCCTCGTGTGGCCCCCGCGTTGCCCTTCCGCCTACTTAAAGCCTTCGTCGCGAAACCCCCGATGCGAGAGCCACGATACGGAAAACCTTGCGAGACGCCGCCGCCGCCAATCCCATCTCGGGGGATTCCGGAGATCGCCTCCGGCACCCTGCCGGAGAGGGGAATCATCTCCCGGAGGACTCTTCACCGCCATGGTCGCCTCCGGAGTGATGAGTGAGTAGTTCACCCCGGACTATGGGTCCATAGCAGTAGCTAGATGGTTGTCTTCTCCCCATGTGCTTCATTGTCGGATCTTGTGAGCTGCCTAACATGATCAACATCATCTATCTGTAATTCTATATGTTGTGTTTGTCGGGATCCGATGGATAGAGAATACTATGTTATGTTGATTATCAATCTATTACCTATGTGTTGTTTATGATCTTGCATGCTCTCCGTTATTAGTAGAGGCTCGGCCAAGTTTTTACTCTTAACTCCAAGAGGGAATATTTATGCTCGATAGTGGGTTCATGCCTCCATTAAATGCGGGACGATGACGAAAAGTTCTAAGGTTGTGGATGTCTTGTTGCCACTAGGGATAAAACATTGATGCTATGTCAGAGGATGTAGTTATTGATTACATTACGCACCATACTTAATGCAATTGTCTGTTGTCTGCAACTTAATACTGGAAGGGGTTCGGATGATAACCTGAAGGTGGACTTTTTAGGCATAGATGCATGCTGGATAGCGGTCTATGTACTTTGTCGTAATGCCCAATTAAATCTCACTATACTCATCATATCATGTATGTGCATGGTCATGCCCTGTCTATTTGTCAATTGCCCAACTGTAATTTGTTCACCCAACATGATATATATCTTATGGGAGAGACACCTCTAGTGAACTGTGGACCCCGGTCCATTCTTTTACATCGAATACAATCTACTGCAATACTTGTTTTACTTGTTTTACGCAAACAATCATCATCCACACTATACATCTAATCCTTTGTTACAGCAAGCCGGTGAGATTGACAACCTCGCTGTTACGTTGGGGCAAAGTACTTTGGTTGTGTTGTGCAGGTTCCACGTTGGCGCCGGAATCCCTGGTGTTGCGTCGCACTACATCCCGCTGATACGTCTCCGACGTATCGATAATTTCTTATGTTCCATGCCACATTATTGATGATATCTACATGTTTTATACACATTATATGTCGTATTTATGCATTTTCCGGCACTAACCTATTAACGAGATGCCGAAGAGCCGATTCTTGTTTTCTGCTATTTTTGGTTTCAGAAATCCTACAAAGGAAATATTCTCGGAATTAGACGAAATCAACGCCCGGGGTCCTATTTTTGCACGAAGCTTCCAGGAAGACCGAGGGGAAAGGAAGTGGGGCCACGAGGCGCCGACACAACAGGGCGGCGCGGCCGGCCCTTGGCCGCGCGGCCACGGCGTGTGGGGCCCTCGTGTGCCCCCCGCGTTGCCCTTCCGCCTACTTAAAGCCTTCGTCGCGAAACCCCCAGTACCGAGAGCCACGATACGGAAAACCTTACTGAGACCCCGCCGCCATCAACCTTCGACGTGCTTCTTGGCTCCTCCTTGTTCGATAAACCTTGGTTTCTTTCTGAGGGAAAACTTGCTGCTGTGCGCATCATACCTTCCTCTTGGGGTTCCCAACGAACGTGTGAGTTACACGCCATCAAGCATATTTTCTGGCGCCGTTGCCGGGGAGATCAAGACACGCTGCAAGGGAGTCTCCACAATCCAATCTCTTTACTTTGTTTTGGTCTTGCTTTATTTTATTTACTACTTTGTTTGCTGCACTTATATCAAAACACAAAAAAATTAGTTGCTAGCTTTACTTTATTTACTGTCTTGCACTCTATATCAAAAACACAAAAAAATTAGTTACTTGCATTTTACTTTTGTTACCATGTCTAGTTATGTACTTGTTACTTCTTCACCTGAGGAATTAGTCTTCACTTTTAAACAAGGGGATGAGGAGAGTTTTAAAGATGCTTGGTCCATAATTTTTACTTCTTATCGTAAAACTGAACCTCAAATGACTCTAAGTTTGCTCCTTAGTAATTTTTATTTTGGTCTTATGATTCGCTATAGATATGCCTTGGATGCTATAGTGGGAGGAGATTTCCTTCATTGCAATGGGGATCAAGCTTTTAATGCCATAAAGAAGTTGGTTGCATCACATGATTCAGCTAATAACTTTGATTCAGCCCTTATTAGCATCTATAATAGATTAAACACTCTTGAGACAAGTGCATCTCGCTTGAATGAAAATTATGGATATGTTCGTAACCGTCTTGATCAAGTTTTAGTAAACTCTGAACCTTCATTATGGGATCCTACTATTAAAATTGCTATCGGTGACCAAACTCTTCATGCTAATTGTGATATTCTGACTGAATTTTGCCTAATGCCTAAGAGTATTCATGAATCTTTGAAACTTTGGGGATTTGTTGAAGGGGGAGAAGGAATAACCCTTATTGATAACTCTGTTATAATTCCTAAAGGAATAGCTGCGGGTGTGCATACAACCATTCTTGGGAGAACAATATCCATTGATTATCTTGTTATTGAATGTGCAGGAACAGGACAAATCACACTCGGAAGATCCCTACTGAAACTATTGGGAGCAGTCATAGATATGGGAGAAGGCACCCTAAAATTCACCTCTACACCCGGGGGTAGACATATATTCCCTAAGCCAAAGAGTAAGAAAAAGAACAAGAAAGGTAAGGGAAAAGCCCAAGGTAATGTCGATGCTCCATCCCTTGATAACACTTGATATACACTTTCTGCGCCTAGCTGAAAGGCGTTAAAGAAAAGCGCTTATGGGAGACAACCCATGTTTTTTCTACAGTATTTTTGTTTTATATTTGAGTCTTGGAAGTTGTTTACTACTGTAGCAACCTCTCCTTATCTTAGTTTTGTGCTTTGTTGTGCCAAGTAAAGTCTTTGATAGGAAAGTGAATACTAGATTTGGATTGCTTGCAGCGATAGCAGATTTCTTTCTTTGTCACGAATTTCGACCTGCCTCTCTGTAGGTAGCTTAGAAAAATATGCCAATTTACGTGCGTGATCCTTAGATATGTACGCAACATTCATTCAATTTGGGAATTTTCATTTGAGCAAGTCTGCTGCCTCGATAAAATCCATCTTTACGGACTGTTCTGTTTTGACAGATTCTGCCTTTTATTTCGCATTGCCTCTTTTGCTATGTTGGATGAATTTCTTTGATCCATTAATGTCCAAGTAGTTTTATGCAATGTCCGAAGTGTTAAGAATGATTGTGTCACCTCTGAACATGTTAATTTTTATTGTGCACTAACCCTCTAATGAGTTGTTTCGAGTTTGGTGTGGAGGAAGTTTTCAAGGATCAAGAGAGGAGAATGATGCAATATGATCAAGGAGAGTGAAAGCTCTAAGCTTGGGGATGCCCCGGTGGTTCACCCCTGCATATTCTAAGAAGACTCAAGCGTCTAAGCTTGGGGATGCCCAAGGCATCCCCTTCTTCATCGACAACATTATCAGGTTCCTCCCCTGAAACTATATTTTTATTCCATCACATCTTATGTGCTTTGCTTGGAGCGTCGGTTTGTTTTTGTTTTTGTTTTGTTTGAATAATATGGATCCTAGCATTCATTGTGTGGGAGAGAGACACGCTCCGCTGTTGCATATGGACAAGTATGTCCTTAGGCTTTACTCATAGTATTCATGGCGAAGGTTGAATCTTCTTCGTTAAATTGTTATATGGTTGGAATCGGGAAATGCTACATGTAGTAATTCTAAAATGTCTTGAATAATTTGATACTTGGCAATTGTTGTGCTCATGTTTAAGCTCTTGCATCATATACTTTGCACCTATTAATGAAGAAACACCTAGAGCTTGCTAAATTTGGTTTGCATATTTGGTCTCTCTAAAGTCTAGATAATTTCTAGTATTGAGTTTTGAACAACAAGGAAGACGGTGTAGAGTCTTATAATGTTTACAATATTTTTTTATGTGAGTTTTGCTGCACCGGTTCATCCTTGTGTTTGTTTCAAATAACCTTGCTAGCCTAAACCTTGTATCGAGAGGGAATACTTCTCATGCATCCAAAATCCTTGAGCCAACCACTATGCCATTTGTGTCCACCATACCTACCTACTACATGGTATTTCTCCGCCATTCCAAAGTAAATTGCTTGAGTGCTACCTTTAAAATTTCCATTCTTCACCTTTGCAATATATAGCTCATGGGACAAATAGCTTAAAAACTATTGTGGTATTGAATATGTACTTATGCACTTTATCTCTTATTAAGTTGCTTGTTGTGCGATAACCATGCTTCTGGGGACGCCATCAACTACTCTTTGTTGAATATCATGTGAGTTGCTATGCATGTCCGTCTTGTACGAAGTAAGGGAGATCTACCACTTTATTGGTTAGAGCATGCATATTGTTAGAGAAGAACATTGGGCCGCTAACTAAAGCCATGAATCATGGTGGAAGTTTCAGTTTTGGACACATATCCTCAATCTCATATGAGAACATTAACTGTTGCTACATGCTTATGCATTAAAGAGGAGTCCACTATCTGTTGTCCATGTTGTCCCGGTATGGATGTCTAAGTTGAGAATAATCAAAAGCGAGAAATCCAAAATGCGAGCTTTCTCCTTAGACCTTTGTACGAGCGGCATGGAGGTACCCCTTTGTGACACTTGGTTAAAACATGTGTATTGCGATGATCCCGGTAGTCCAAGCTAATTAGGACAAGGTGCGGGCACTATTAGTATACTATGCATGAGGCTTGCAACTTGTAAGATATAATTTACATGATACATATGCTTTATTACTACCGTTGACAAAATTGTTTCATGTTTTCAAAACCAAAGCTCTAGCACAAATATAGCAATCGATGCTTTCCTCTTTGAAGGACCTTTCTTTTACTTTTATGTTGAGTCAGTTCACCTATTTCTCTCCACCTAAAGAAGCAAACACTTGTGTGAACTGTGCATTGATTCCTACATACTTGCATATTGCACTTGTTATATTACTCTATGTTGACAATATCCATGAGATATACATGTTACAAGTTGAAAGCAACCGCTGAAACTTAATCTTCTTTTGTGTTGCTTCAATACCTTTACTTTGATTTATTGCTTTATGAGTTAACTCTTATGCAAGACTTATTGATGCTTGTCTTGAAGTACTATTCATGAAAAGTCTTTGCTTTATGATTCATTTGTTTACTCATGTCATTACCATTGTTTTGATCGCTGCATTCATTACATATGTTTACAATAGTATGATCAAGGTTATGATGGCATGTCACTCCGAAATTATCTTTGTTATCGTTTACCGCTCGGGACGAGCGAGAACTAAGCTTGGGGATGCGATACGTCTCCGACGTATCGATAATTTCTTATGTTCCATGCCACATTATTGATGATATCTACATGTTTTATACACATTATATGTCGTATTTATGCATTTTCCGGCACTAACCTATTAACGAGATGCCGAAGAGCCGATTCTTTGTTTCTGCTGTTTTTGGTTTCAGAAATCCTACAAAGGAAATATTCTCGGAATTGGACGAAATCAACGCCCGGGGTCCTATTTTTGCACGAAGCTTCCGGAAGACCGAGGGGAAAGGAAGTGGGGCCACGAGGCGCCGACACAACAAGGCGGCGCGGCCTGGCCCTTGGCCGCGCGGCCCTGGCGTGTGGGGCCCTCGTGTGGCCCCCCGCGTTGCCCTTCCGCCTACTTAAAGCCTTCGTCGCGAAACCCCCAGTACCGAGAGCCACGATACGGAAAACCTTACTGAGACCCCGCCGCCATCAACCTTCGACGTGCTTCTTGGGTCCTCCTGGTTCGATAAACCTTGGTTTCTTTCTGAGGGAAAACTTGCTGCTGTGCGCATCATACCGTCCTCTTGGGGTTCCCAACGAACGTGTGAGTTACACGCCATCACCCGCCGCCATCAACCTTCGACGTGCTTCTTGGCTCCTCCTGGTTCGATAAACCTTGGTTTCTTTCTGAGGGAAAACTTGCTACTGTGCGCATCACACCTCTCTTAGGGTTCCCAACGGACGTGTCAACTACACGCATCAAGCACATTTTCTGGCGCCGTTGCCGGGGAGATAAAGACACGCTGCAAGGGGAGTCTCCACAATCCAATCTCTTTACTTTGTTTTTGTCTTGCTTTATTTTATTTACTTTCTTGTTTGCTGCATTATATCAAAACAAAAAAAAAATTAGTTGCTAGCTTTACTTTATTTACTGTCTTGCACTCTATATCAAAAACACAAAAAAATTAGTTACTTGCATTTATTTTATCTAGTTTGCTTTATTTACTACTGTTAAAATGTCCACTCCTGAAAATACTAAGTTGTGTGACTTCACAACCACAAATAATAATGATTTCTTATGCACACCTATTGCTCCACCTGCTACTACAGCGAGAATTCTTTGAAATTAAACCTGCTTTCTATCGAATCTTGTTATGAGAGAGCAATTTTCCGGTGTTAGTTCCGATGATGCTGTCGCCCATCTCAATAATTTTGTTGAATTGTGTGAAATGCAAAAGTATAAAGATGTAGATGGTGACATTATAAAATTAAAATTGTTTCCTTTCTCATTAAGAGGAAGAGCTAAAGATTGGTTGCTATCTCTGCCTAAGAATAGTATTGATTCCTGGACTAAATGCAAGGATGCTTTTATTGGTAGATATTATCCCATTGCAAAAATTATATCTTTGAGAAGTAGCATTATGAATTTCAAGCAATTAGATAATGAACATGTTGCTCAAGCCTGGGAAAGAATGAAATCTTTGGTTAAAAATTGCCCAACCCATGGACTGACTACTTGGATGATCATCCAAACCTTTTATGCGGATCGAACTTTTCTTCGCGGAACCTATTGGATTCAGCTGCTGGAGGTACCTTTATGTCCATCACTCTTGGTGAAGCAACAAAGTTCCTTGAAAATATGATGATCAATTACTCTGAATGGCACACGGAAAGAGCTCCACAAGGTAAGAAGGTAAATTCGCATCGAAGAAACCTCTTCCTCGAGTGATAAGATTGATGCTATTATGTCTATGCTTGTGAATGATAGGACTAATGTTGATCCTAATAATGTTCCGTTAGCTTCATTGGTTGCTCAAAATTCTAGGCCATATCCTGCTAATGGTAACTCCTATGGTAGATATGTTTCACCTAATGAGGAAAAGATGTTAGAAATTGAAAGATCCACCAAGAGCTTTATGCAATCACAATATGAGCAAAACAAATTGTTTACTAAAACTATGAATGAACAATCTACCTTGTTGAAGAATATAGGAAATCAACTTGAAAATCTGAATATGGAGATTTACGGGTTGCAAACTAAACTTGCAAATGCTGAAAACCGAATCTCATACATGTCTGCGTCACAATCTTCTTTAATCAATAAAATGGCTGCTAAACCCGAGGATATTGAAAATAAAATTGTTACTACAGCAAATGCCATCCAAGTTAGAATTAATGAGAATATAAGATTGATGGCCGAATTGCATGCTAGGTGGGAAAGAGAAGAAAATGAAAAACTAGCTAAAGAGAATAATGTAGTTAAAGTTTGGACTATTACCACCACTAGCAATGCTAATGCTCCACATGTTGCTGCACCTCCTACTATCAATGATAAAATAATTGGTGTTGGTAATGTTTCTACTCCTAGTGCAAAGCGTGCAAAATTGCCTGAAACTTCTAAAACTGCTGAAACTGCCTGTGATAAAACTGCTGAAATTTTTTCCAACATTGGGGATGATGATCCCATTGCTGTAGATCATAATGGTTTGGATTTTGATGATTTCCACATCTCTGAAGTTATAAAATTCTTACAAAAACTTGCTAAGAGTTCCAATGCTAGTGCTATAAATTTAGCCTTTACAAAACATATTACAAATGCTCTCATAAAAGCTAGAGAAGAGAAACTAAAACTTGAAACTTCTATTCCTAGGAAGCTAGAGGATGGTTGGGAGCCCATCATTAAGATGAAGGTCAATAACTTTGATTGTAATGCTTTATGTGATCTTGGTGCAAGTATTTCCGTTATGCCTAAGAAAATTTATAATATGCTTGACTTGCCACCATTGAAAAATTGTTATTTGGATGTTAATCTTGTTGATAATGCTATAAAGAAACCTTTGGGGAGAGTTGATAATATTCGCATTACCGTTAACAATAACCTTGTCCCCGTTGATTTTGTTGTCTTGGACATTGAATGCAATGCATCTTGTCCCATTATATTGGGAAGACCTTTTCTTCGAACTGTTGGTGCTACCATTGATATGAAGGAAGGTAATATTAAATATCAATTTCCTCTCAAGAAAGGTATGGAACACTGATGTCTACGGGAGCTTCTATTCTTGTAGACAGTGTTGGGCCTCCAAGAGCAGAGGTTTGTAGAACAGCAGCAAGTTTCCCTTAAGTGGATTACCCAAGGTTTATCGATCTCAGGGAGGAAGAGGTCAAAGATATCCCTCTCATGCAACCACTGCAACCACAAAGCAAGAAGTCTCTTGTGTCCCCAACACACCTAATAGGTGCACTAGTTCGGCGAAGAGATAGTGAAATACAGGTGGTATGAATAAGTAGTAGCAACGACACAGAAAAGTGCTTTGCCCAGGACAATAAACAAGCAGTAGTAACGCAGCAGTAGTAACGCAGCAGTAGTAACGCAGTAAAACAGTAAACAAGCAGCAATAGCAGTATTTAGGAACAAGGCCTAGGGATTAGACTTTCACTAGTGGACACTTTCAACATTGATCACATAACAGAATAGATAAATGCATACTCTACACTTTTGTTGGATGATGAACACATTGCGTAGGATTACACGAACCCTCAATGCCGGAGTTAACAAGCTCCACAATAATGCTCATATTTTAGTAACCTTTAGTGTAAGATAGATCAAAAGACTAAACCAAGTACTAGCATAGCATGCACACTTGTCACCTTCATGCATATGTAGGAGGAATAGATCACATCAATATTATCATAGCAATAGTTAACTTCATAATCTACAAGAGATCATAATCATAGCATAAACCAAGTACTAACACGGTGCACACACTGTCACCTTTACACACGTGCAGGGAGGAATAGAACTACTTTAATAACTTTGCTAGAGTAGCACATAGATAAATTGTGATACAAACACATTGCAATCATAAAGAGATATAAATAAGCACCTCACTATGCCATTCATCGGTGAATAAGTATTCCGTGAAATATAGCCTAAGAGACCCACACGGTGCACACACTTGTCACCTTTACACACGTGGGACAAGGAGTCTCCGGAGATCACATAGGTAAAACTCACTTGACTAGCATAATGACATCTAGATTACAAGCATCATCATATGAATCTCAATCATGTAAGGCAGCTCATGAGATTATTGTATTGAAGTACATAGGAGAGAGATGAACCACATAGCTACCGGTACAGCCCCGAGCCTCGATGGAGAACTACTCCCTCCTCATGGGAGCAGCGAGCG
Source organism: Lolium rigidum (assembly GCF_022539505.1). Taxonomy (NCBI): domain Eukaryota; kingdom Viridiplantae; phylum Streptophyta; class Magnoliopsida; order Poales; family Poaceae; genus Lolium; species Lolium rigidum. The sequence goes on from NC_061511.1 coordinate 249,396,326, forward strand.
GTGATGAAGATGGCGGTGGAGATGGCAGCGGTGTCGATGGAGAAGCCTTCCGGGGGCACTTCCCCGCTCCGGCAGGGTGCCGGAACAGAGACTCCTGTCCCCCAGATCTTGGCTTCGCGATGGCGGCGGCTCTGGAAGGTTTTCCGTATCGTGGTTCTTCGCCCCAGGGGTTTCGCGACGGGGGCTTTATATAGGTGAAGAGGCGGCGCGGAGGGTCGAAGGGGTGGCCACACCATATGGCGGCGCGGCCGGGGCCCGGGCCGCGCCGGCCTATGGTCCGGGGGCCCGGTGCCCCCTCTCGGTCCTTCCCGGTGTTCGGATGCTTCCGGTGAAAATAGGAACCTGGGTCTTCGTTTCGTCCAATTCCGAGAATATTTCGTTACTAGGATTTACGAAACCAAAAACGACGAGAAAACGAGAACCGGCACTTCGGCATCTTGTTAATAGGTTAGTTCCAAAAAATGCACGAATATGACATAAAGTGTGCATAAAACATGTAGGTATCATCAATAATATGGCATAGAACATAAGAAATTATCGATACGTCGGAGACGTATCAAGCATCCCTAAGCTTAGTTCTGCTCGTCCCGAGCGAGGTAAAACGATAACAAAGATAATTTCTGAAGTGATATGCCATCATAACCTTGATCATACTATTTGTAAACATATGTAGTGGATGCAACGATCAAAACAATGGTAATGACATGAGTAAACAAGTGAATCATAAAGCAAAGACTTTTCATGAATAGTACTTCAAGACAAGTATTAATAAGTCTTGCATAAGAGTTAACTCATAAAGCAATAAATCAAAGTAAAGGTATTGAAGCAACACAAAGGAAGATTAAGTTTCAGCGGTTGCTTTCAACTTGTAACATGTATATCTCATGGATAATAGTCAACATAGAGTAATATAACAAGTACAATATGCAAGTATGTAGGAATCAATGCACAGTTCACACAAGTGTTTGCTTCTTGAGGTGGAGAGAGATAGGTGAACTGACTCAACATAAAAGTAAAGAGAATGGTCCTTCAAAGAGGAAAGCATCGATTGATATATTTGTGCTAGAGCTTTTATTTTGAAAACATGAAACAATTTTGTCAACGGTAGTAATAAAGCATATGAGTTATGTACATTATATCTTACAAGTTGCAAGTCTCATGCATAGTGTACTAATAGTGCCCGCACCTTGTCCTAATTAACTTGGACTACCGGATCTTTGCAATGCACATGTTTTGACCAAGTGTCACAATGGGGTACCTCCATGCCGCCTGTACAAAGGTCTAAGGAGAAAGCTCGCATTTTGGATTTCTCGCTTTTGATTATTCTCAACTTAGACATCCATACCGGGACAACATGGACAACAGATAATGGACTCCTCTTTAATGCATAAGCATGTGGCAACAATTATTATTCTCATATGAGATTGAGGATATATGTCCAAACTGAAACTTCCACCATGAATCATGGATTTAGTTAGCGGCCCAAAGTTCTTCTCTAACAATATGCATGCTCCAACCATGAAGGTGGTAGATCTCTCTTGCTTCGGACAAGACGGACATGCATAGCAACTCACATGATATCCAACAAAGAATAGTTGATGGCGTCCCCGAAACATGGTTATCGCACAACAAGCAACTTAATAAGAGATAAAGTGCATAAGTACATATTCAATACCACAATAGTTTTTAAGCTATTTGTCCCATGAGCTATATATTGCAAAGGTGAATGATGGTATTTTAAAGGTAGCACTCAAGCAATTTACTTCGGAATGGCGGATAAATACCATGTAGTAGGTAGGTATGGTGGACACAAATGGCATAGTGGTTGGCTCAAGGATTTTGGATGCATGAGAAGTATTCCCTCTCGATACAAGGTTTAGGCTAGCAAGGTTATTTGAAACAAACACAAGGATGAACGGTACAGCAAAACTCACATAAAAGACATATTGCAAACATTATAAGACTCCATACCGTCTTCCTTGTTGTTCAAAACTCAATACTAGATGTTATCTAGACTCTAGAGAAACCAAATATGCAAACCAAATTAGCAAGCTCTAAGTATTTCTTCATTAATGGGTGCAAAGTATATGATGCAAGAGCTTAAACATGAGCACAACAATTGCCAAGTATCAAATTATCCAAGACATTTTAGAGTTACTACATGTAGCATTTTCCAATTCCAACTATATAACAATTTAACGAAGAAGAAACTTCGCCATGAATACTATGAGTAGAGCCTAAGGACATATTTGTCCATATGCTACAGCGGAGCGTGTCTCTCTCCCATAAAGTGAATGCTAGGATCCATTTTATTCAAACAAAACAAAAAACAAAAACAAACCGACGCTCCAAGCAAAGTGCATAAGATGTGACGGAATAAAAATATAGTTTAGGGGAGGAACCTGATAATGTTGTCGATGAAGAAGGGGATGCCTTGGGCATCCCCAAGCTTAGACGCTTGAGTCTTCTTAGAATATGCAGGGGTGAACCACCGGGGCATCCCCAAGCTTAGAGTTTTCACTCTCCTTGATCATAGTATATCATCCTCCTCTCTTGACCCTTGAAAACTTCCTCCACACCAAACTCGAAACAAACTCATTAGAGGGTTAGTGCATAATCAAAAACTCACATGTTCAGAGGTGACACAATCATTCTTAACACTTCTGGACATTGCTCAAAGCTACTTGGAAGGTAATGGAACAAAGAAATCCACCCAACACAGCGAAAGAAGCAATGCGAAATAAAAGGCGAGAATCTGTCAAAACAGAACGAGTCCGTAAAGACGAATTTTAAAAGGGCACCAGACTTGCTCAAATGAAAATGCGCAAATTGAATGAAAGTTGCGTACATATCTGAGGATCACTCACGTAAATTGGCATAATTTTCTGAGTTACCTACAGAGAATTAGACCCAGATTCGTCACAGAAAATAAATCTGGAACTGCGCAGTAATCCAAATCTAGTATTTACTTTACTATCAAAGACTTTACTTGGCACAACAAAACATAAAACTAAGATATGGAGAGGTTGCTACAGTAGTAAACAACTTCCAAGACACAAATATAAAACAAAGTACTGTAGCAAAATAAACACATGGGTTATCTCCCAAGAAGTTCTTTTCTTTATAGCCATTAAGATGGGCTCAGGCAGTTTTAATGATGCACTCGCAAGAGATAGTATTTGAAGCAAAAGAGAGCATCAAGAGGCAAATTCAAAACACATTTAAGTCTAACATGCTTCCTATGAAGAGGCATCTTGTACACAAATGAATTCATGAAGAACAAAGTGACAAGCATAGGAAGATAAAACAAGTGTAGCTTCAAAAATTTCAGCACATAGAGAGGCATTTTAGTAACATGAAAATTTCTACAACCATATTTTCCTCTCTCATAATAACTTTCAGTAGCAACATGAGCAAACTCAACAATATAACTATCACATAAAGCATTCTTATCATGAGTCTCATGCATAAAATTATTACTCTCCACATAGGCATAGTCAATTTTATTAGTAATAGCGGGAGCAAATTCAACAAAGTAGCTATCATTATTATTCTCATCATCAAATAAAGGAGGCATAGTATTATCAAAGAAAATTTTCTCCTCAATGCTTGGGGGACTAAAAAGATCATGAAAACCAGCTTCCCCAAGCTTAGAACTTTCTACATTATTATCAACAATGGTGTTCAAAGCGTTCATACTAATATTACTACCAGGCATGCAAATAAGATTCCATAGGTTTTTTAATTTTCGCATCAAACAATCCATGTCTTAAATCAGGAAATAGAATAAGAAGCTCATTGTTGTCCATTATGCCAAACTAGTGTAAACAAGAAACAAAAAGATGCAATTGCAGGATCTAAAGGAAATAGCTTCGAGCACACACACAACGGTAACAGAAAAGTACTTTACACGAGACCGGAGTATGAGAGCCTTTTACCTTTCCTCCCGAGCAACGGCGCCGAGAAAAGTGCTTGATGTCTACGGGAGCTTCTATTCTTGTAGACAGTGTTGGGCCTCCAAGAGCGAGAGGTTTGTAGAACAGCGAGCAAGTTTCCCTTAAGTGGATTACCCAAGGTTTATCGATCTCGGGGAGGAAGAGGTCAAAGATATCCCTCTCATGCAACCCCGCAACCACAAAGCAAGAAGTCTCTTGTGTCCCCAACACACCTAATAGGTGCACTAGTTCGGCGAAGAGATAGTGAAATACAGGTGGTATGAATAAGTAGTAGCAACGACACGGAAAAGTGCTTTGCCCGAGGACAATAAACAAGCGATAGTAACGCAGCGATGAGTAACGCGATAAAACGATGTAAACAAGCAGCAATAGCAGGTATCTAGGAACAAGGCCTAGGGATTAGACTTTCACTAGTGGACACTCTCAACATTGATCACATAACGGAATAGATAAATGCATACTCTACACTTTTGTTGGATGATGAACACATTGCGTAGGATTACACGAACCCTCAATGCCGGAGTTAACAAGCTCCACAATAATGCTCATATTTTAGTAACCTTTAGTGTAAGATAGATCAAAAGACTAAACCAAGTACTAGCATAGCATGCACACTTGTCACCTTCATGCATATGTAGGAGGAATAGATCACATCAATATTATCATAGCAATAGTTAACTTCATAATCTACAAGAGATCATAATCATAGCATAAACCAAGTACTAACACGGTGCACACACTTGTCACCTTTACACACGTGCAGGAGGAATAGAACTACTTTAATAACTTTGCTAGAGTAGCACATACATAAATTGTGATACAAACACATTGCAATCATAAAGAGATATAAATAAGCACCTCACTATGCCATTCATCAGTGAATAAGTATTCTGTGAAATATAGCCTAAGAGACCCACACGGTGCACACACTCGTCACCTTTACACACGTGGGACAAGGAGTCTCCGGAGATCACATAGGTAAAACTCACTTGACTAGCATAATGACATCTAGATTACAAGCATCATCATATGAATCTCAATCATGTAAGGCAGCTCATGAGATTATTGTATTGAAGTACATAGGAGAGAGATGAACCACATAGCTACCGGTACAGCCCCGAGCCTCGATGGAGAACTACTCCCTCCTCATGGGAGCAGCAGCGGTGATGAAGATGGCGGTGGAGATGGCAGCGGTGTCGATGGAGAAGCCTTCCGGGGTCACTTCCCCGCTCCGGCAGGGTGCCGGAACAGAGACTCCTGTCCCCCAGATCTTGGCTTCGCGATGGCGGCGGCTCTGGAAGGTTTTCCGTATCGTGGTTCTTCGCCCCAGGGGTTTCGCGACGGGGGCTTTATATAGGCGAAGAGGCGGCGCAGGAGGGTCGAAGGGGTGGCCACACCATATGGCGGCGCGGCCAGGGCCTGGGCCGCGCCGGCCTATGGTGCAGGGGCCCGGTGCCCCCCTCCGGTCCTTCCCGGGTGTTCTGGATGCTTCAGGTGAAAATAGGAACACGGGTCTTCGTTTCGTCCAATTCGAGAATATTTCGTTACTAGGATTTCTGAAACCAAAAACAGCAGAAAACGAGAAGCGGCACTTCGGCATCTTGTTAATAGGTTAGTTCCAGAAAATGCACGAATATGACATAAAGTGTGCATAAAACATGTAGGTATCATCAATAATATGGCATAGAACATAAGAAATTATCGATACGTCGGAGACGTATCAAACACTTCCCTAGAAGGAGAATGAAGTTACCTTTTGATTCTATTATTAGAACAAATTATGATGTTGATGCTTCGTCTCTTGATGTTACTTGATACACACTTTCTGCGCCTAGCTGAAAGGCGTTACCCATGTTTTTACTACAGTATTTTTGTTTTATATTTGAGTCTTGGAAGTTGTTTACTACTGTAGCAACCTCTCCTTATCTTAGTTTTGTGCTTTGTTGTGCCAAGTAAAGTCTTTGATAGTAAGGTTCATACTAGATTTGGATTGCTTTGCGCGATAGCAGATTTCTTTCTTCGTCACGAATTTCGACCTGCCTCTCTGTAGGTAGCTCAGAAAAATATGCCAACGTGCTTGATCCTCAGATATGTACGCAACTTTCATTCAATTTGGGCATTTTCATTTGAACAAGTCTGGTGCCTCAATCCATCTTTACGGACTGTTCTGTTTTGACAGATTCTGCCTTTTATTTCGCATTGCCTCTTTTGCTATGTTGGATGAATTTCTTTGATCCATTAATGTCCAGTAGCTTTATGCAATGTCCAGAAGTGTTAAGAATGATTGTGTCACCTCTGAACATGTTAATTTTTATTATGCACTAACCCTCTAATGAGTTGTTTCGAGTTTGGTGTGGAGGAAGTTTTTAAGGATCAAGAGAGGAGAATGATACAATATGATCAAGGAGAGTGAAAGCTCTAAGCTTGGGGATGCCCCGTGGTTCACCCCTGCATATTTTAAGAAGACTCAAGCGTCTAAGCTTGGGGATGCCCAAGGCATCCCCTTCGTCATCGACAACATTATCAGGTTCCTCCCCTGAAACTATATTTTTATTCCATCACATCTTATGTACTTTGCTTGGAGCGTCGGTTTGTTTTTGTTTTTTTTGTTTGAATAAAATGGATCCTAGCATTCATTGTGTGGGAGAGAGACACGCTCCGCTGTTGCATATGGACAAATATGTCCTTAGGCTTTACTCATAGTATTCATGGCGAAGGTTGAATCTTCTTCGTTAAATTGTTATATGGTTGGAATCGGGAAATGCTACATGTAGTAATTCTAAAATGTCTTGAATAATTTGATACTTGGCAATTGTTGTGCTCATGTTTAAGCTCTTGCATCGTATACTTTGCACCCATTAATGAAGAAACACCTAGAGCTTGCTAAATTTGGTTTGCATATTTGGTCTCTCTAAAGTCTAGATAATTCCTAGTATTGAGTTTTGAACAACAAGGAAGACGGTGTAGAGTCTTATAATGTTTACAATATGTCTTTTATGTGAGTTTCTGTTGCACCGGTTCATCCTTGTGTTTGTTTCAAATAACCTTGCTAGCCTAAACCTTGTATCGAGAGGGAATACTTCTCATGCATCCAAAATCCTTGAGCCAACCACTATGCCATTTGTGTCCACCATACCTACCTACTACATGGTATTTCTCCGCCATTCCAAAGTAAATTGCTTGAGTGCTACCTTTAAAATTCCCATTCTTCACCTTTGCAATATATAGCTCATGGGACAAATAGCCTAAAAACTATTGTGGTATTGAATATGTACTTATGCACTTTATCTCTTATTAAGTTGCTTGTTGTGCGATAACCATGTTTTCTGGGGACGCCATCAACTACTCTTTGTTGAATATCATGTGAGTTGCTATGCATGTCCGTCTTGTCCGAAGTAAGGGAGATCTACCACTTTAATGGTTAGAGCATGCATATTGTTAGAGAAGAACATTGGGCCGCTAACTAAAGCCATGAATCATGGTGGAAGTTTCGATTTTGGACATATATCCTCAATCTCATATGAGAACACTAATTGTTGCTACATGCTTATGCATTAAAGAGGAGTCCATTATCTGTTGTCCATGTTGTCCCGGTATGGATGTCTAAGTTGAGAATAATCAAAAGCGAGAAATCCAAAATGCGAGCTTTCTCCTTAGACCTTTGTACGAGGCGGCATGGAGGTACCCCTTTGTGACACTTGGTTAAAACATGTGTATTGCGATGATCCCGGTAGTCCAAGCTAATTAGGACAAGGTGCGGGCACTATTAGTATACTATGCATGAGGCTTGCAACTTGTAAGATATAATTTACATGATACATATGCTTTATTACTACCGTTGACAAAATTGTTTCTTGTTTTCAAAATAAAAGCTCTAGCACAAATATAGCAATCGATGCTTTCCTCTTTGAAGGACCTTTCTTTTACTTTTATGTTGAGTCAGTTCACCTATTTCTCTCCACCTCAAGAAGCAAACACTTGTGTGAAGTGTGCATTGATTCCTACATACTTGCATATTGCACTTGTTATATTACTCTATGTTGAAAATTATCCATGAGATATACATGTTACAAGTTGAAAGCAACCGCTGAAACTTAATCTTCCTTTGTGTTGCTTCAATACCTTTACTTTGATTTATTGCTTTATGAGTTAACTCTTATGCAAGACTTATTGATGCTTGTCTTTAAGTACTATTCATGAAAAGTCTTTGCTTTATGATTCATTTGTTTACTCATGCCATTACCATTGTTTTGATCGCTGCATTCATTACATATGTTTACAATAGTATGATCAAGGTTATGATGGCATGTCACTCCAGAAATTATCTTTGTTATCGTTTACTGCTCGGGACGAGCGAGAACTAAGCTTGGGGATGCTGATACGTCTCCGACGTATCGATAATTTCTTATGTTCCATGCCACATTATTGATGATATCTACATGTTTTATACACATTATATGTCGTATTTATGCATTTTCCGGCACTAACCTATTAACGGGATGCCGAAGAGCCGATTCTTTGTTTTCTGCTGTTTTTGGTTTCAGAAATCCTACAAAGGAAATATTCTCGGAATTGGACGAAATCAACGCCCGGGGTCCTATTTTTGCACGAAGCTTCCGAGAAGACCGAGGGGAAAGGAAGTGGGGCCACGAGGCGCCGCCACAGCAGGGCGGCGCGGCCCGAGTCTAGGCCGCGTGGCCTCGGCGTGTGGGGCCCTCGTGTGGCCCTCCGCGTTGCCCTTCCGCCTACTTAAAGCCTTCGTCGCGAAACCCCCGATGCGGGAGCCACGATACGGAAAACCTTGCGAGACGCCGCTGCCGCCAATCCCATCTCGGGGGATTCGGGAGATCGCCTCCGGCACCCTGCCGGAGAGGGGAATCATCTCCCGGAGGACTCTTCACCGCCATGGTCGCCTCCGGAGTGATGAGTGAGTAGTTCACCCCTGGACTATGGGTCCATAGCAGTAGCTAGATGGTTGTCTTCTCCTCATGTGCTTCATTGTCGGATCTTGTGAGCTGCCTAACATGATCAAGATCATCTATACTGTAATTCTATATGTTGTGTTTGTCGGGATCCGATGGATAGAGAATACTATGTTATGTTGATTATCAATCTATTACCTATGTGTTGTTTATGATCTTGCATGCTCTCCGTTATTAGTAGAGGCTCGGCCAAGTTTTTACTCTTAACTCCAAGAGGGAGTATTTATGCTCGATAGTGGGTTCATGCCTCCATTAAATGCGGGACGATGACGAGAAAGTTCTAAGGTTGTGGATGTGCTTGTTGCCACTAGGGATAAAACATTGATGCTATGTCAGAGGATGTAGTTATTGATTACATTACGCACCATACTTAATGCAATTGCCTGTTGTTTGCAACTTAATACTTGGAAGGGGTTCGGATGATAACCTGAAGGTGGACTTTTTAGGCATAGATGCATGCTTGGATAGCGGTCTATGTACTTTGTCGTAATGCCCAATTAAATCTCACTATACTCATCATATCATGTATGTGCATGGTCATGCCCTCTCTATTTGTCAATTGCCCAAGCTGTAATTTGTTCACCCAACATGCTATTTATCTTATGGGAGAGACACCTCTAGTGAGCTGTGGACCCCGGTCCATTCTTTTACATCGAATACAATCTACTGCAATACTTGTTTTACTGTTTTCTGCAAACAATCATCATCCACACTATACATCTAATCCTTTGTTACAACAAGCCGGTGAGATTGACAACCTCGCTGTTACGTTGGGGCAAAGTACTTTGGTTGTGTTGTGCAGGTTCCACGTTGGCACCGGAATCCTGGTGTTGCGGTGCACTACATCCCGCCGCCATCAACCTTCGTCGTGCTTCTTGGCTCCTCCTGGTTCGATAAACCTTGGTTTCTTTCTGAGGAAAAACTTGCTACTGTGCGCATCACACCTTCCTCTTGGGGTTCCCAACGGACGTGTCAACTAGACGCATCAACGCCGACGATGGGTTAGAAAGATAGCGCCTTCAACCGCTGCTAGATTATATTTGAATTCGCCATCTTTGTACAAACTAGCCGTATTTTTGAGAAATCGAATGAAATTCGCCGTCATTTGTGAGTTTTATTTGTTAAAAGAAAAATTATTGGCGCCGCCATATTGGAGCCACCGATGTGAGGAAGGCTTCTCCAAACGAAAGAAGCCGTACCGGCGTTCCCCATAAGCGAGGTATATAAACATATCACGTCTCTGTCAAACAATAATGTTTCGTCCAGTACAGTGGCAGGTAATTATAGAAGGACTTTTTGGTTGTGTGTTCGAAACCTGCCAACAGCGCCATTTGTTTTCTTTTCCTACTGGTGCCACTGACAGGTGGGGACCCGCCTGTAAGGTAGCATGAAGGTGACATGTGGCAGGGAAAAATATATATGGGTGTTTTTAGAAATCCTACAATGCCACATGTCAGCTCTCAAATGATTGTGGACCTATTTGCTCCATCGATACAAGTTGTGGTATCTTAGATACTCGTTTTGCAAGTTGTAGTAGTAAACTGCACATCAGGTACAAGTTGTGGTACCAAAAGTGTATATAGCTCTATCAATTAACAAGTGCGTGTGTTTTTCAGCCGGGATGCTGGAAATGAAGTTGGTATTTTCTCCGTCTAGAAAAATGAGTGGTTCGAGAGGTATTTCGGATCATCGGGAAATAAATGATATGTATTATGTATTATTTATATAAATTAATATTAAATGTACATATATATATTTATTACTAAAATAAAGCAACCAACCTTACTGGGCCCCTCCCAGAGGGGAGCCCACTAAGGGGGCCGGTCGGACCCCCATGGGCCAAGGAGGCCAGCTAGGGTTTCGGTGGGGCGGGGGCACAAGGGTTGGCCACTGCCCCACCTTCCCCGTATATATAGTGGGGCCACGTGGAGGGAGGAGAGGACACAATCCCCCAGGCCTCCTCTTCAGGGTGCCTCTCTCTCCCTCTAGTTTTCTCTCCCGCATGCGGTTCCTCGAAGAGATGCGCACGTGAGGGTTGACTCATCCCGCTACGCCGTAGTGCTGCTGGGGTTTCGATCTAGAAGATCTACTTTCGCAATCTCGGCTGTATCAGAGGTCCGGGAGTCACCTCCGAACACCATACGTGTGCGAGACCTTGAGGTGCTGCCACTATGGTGCCTGTCGTTGTACGAGGAGCTTCACGACCCTAAGGTCGGCGACAAAGTACGACTACACCATCCACGTTGCAGCAGAACGTTAACCGTTTTTGGTCTATGAGGGAACATCACCGAAACACTCTCCGTTAAAGCATTACTCTTAGATAGATCTAGACAATCGGAGTACGCCAGTTAGAAAACTTATTGTTTTCTGCTACGAGCGCCATCAACTTGTACAAGGGATTCCAAAATAAACATAAAAGGAATGCAATAAACACTAGAAGGAAAAGAAACAAGAACACTAAGCTAAGTAGTAAAAGGAAGGATGTTCACTACTTTCTCCTCCAGAAAACATCCGACATTTTGCGCGAATATACGAGGTACGATATGAATTTAAGCACAACACCTTGAGCGCAGCCTTTGGATTCTGGGCACTAGTGCACCCAGTGAACAAAAATATTTTTTAAAAAATTGAATTTTTGAAAAAAATCTCAAAGCAATCATGCATGTATATTTCAGTCTTTAATACCATTGAGAGAAGTTTCAAAATATAATATTAATATTTGCATGAGTAAAAGGAACAGGGGTAAAAAGGAAAATCTAAAATTGAAAAAACGTGGCTAAAATTTCATTTTTTTTCAGATGTCACATTATTTTGAATTATTCTATGCCAACTTACCGGTCCAACAAACGACGACGACAAGGCTGGTAGTGGTGATAGTAGCAGTAATACTACTAACAATAGATATCTCTCAGACACTTTCTATATCTGAGAAGAAACACATTTTTAAGTTTCATAAAATCTTTAAAAAAAAAGTTCACGCACTCCGCCAATAAGGCAATTAGTGGTGATAGTAGCAGTAATACTACTAACAATAGGTGACTCTTGGACAGTTTCGATATCTCAGAAAAAACACATTTTTAAGTTTTGTAAAATCTTGAAAGAAAGGTTCACGCACATAGATATTGAGTTGAAACTTACCTATGTAATTTTTTGTCAAAAATAGGGCTACTGAAATGTTCTTAAAAATGAGAAAACAAGATTTAAAATCTCAAAATTATGCTCACTTTTCTATGTTTTTGGGTAAGTTCTAGTACTTAGTCCATGGCTGAGATCTTGAGAAAGGATGTGGCTGGGTTATGCAAATTTCTCTCTACGGGAATCAGATAGAAATGAAAAAAAAGGAGAAAGTGATAAGTATAGCTGAGGTATTCACTGCTATAACGAGGGCCATACAATTTTGGTGTAGAAGGGCAAAGCAGTATCCACTTCAACCACGAGGATGGTCAATCACGAAAGCATATTTTATTGAAGTCAAATTTCTTGCTTCGCCGCCCTCTAGGCTAGCCCGTGCTCCCAAGGAGGTGGTCACCACGCCTTGTTGGAGCAGTCGCATCAAGAAGAAGAAGCAAACGCGGAAGGATGCTACAACTCAGGAGTTGCTTGCGTGTGTTTTGGGTGTCCTAAAAGAGAATGCTGAGTTCGATTAAACGCCCTTGCTTCCTTCATTGACAAGTTTAAGACCCCTTTGTCGCCTCGCGCCATCACGATGCTTGGCTCCCTTGTGAAGAATGTGTAGAAGGTTAAAAAACCCCAAGGGAAACAACGTCAGCGTCAAGAAGAAGGCGGTTGAGATTACATGATGGATGCAGTTCATGCAACCTTCATGTCAAATATGTAGCACTTTATCGTTGACAGGTTGTTCGATCTTGTTGTGTTGTTGTTTTAGACTTTGGGAGTACTCCACATATCAGAGGTACTCAAGTTTGTATGGTTTTCGATCCGGTTTTCATCATAAACTGGATCATTTTCCTTTCTTCATAAATGAATAGCCATAGCTCCTGACGTTTGCTAAAAAAAAGTCAAATTTCTTGATTTGGCAAATAATCTTGCTGGACGAAACTATTAGCTTGCAGAAGCAGGACGAAGCATGTTAGCTTTTCCAATGTAGGTTTGGGCATTCGTCTGATGTCGCTCCGCCAAATAACTATAATCCAATACTTTAGTAAACAAGTACTCATTTTACCTCCTCAAGACAATAAAACACTTTTATCATACTTTTACTAACTACAGTAGCTTTTTTGCTCTCAAGTACTCATTTTACCTCCTCAAGACAATAAAACACTTTTATTATACTTTTACTAACTACTGTAGTTTTTTTGTACGGAGTAGTTTTTTTAGAGCAAAAAAACTGCTGTAGTTAGTAAAGTTTTCACTAACTACAGTAGTTGTAGAAGAAAGAAATGTACACTTTGGAAAAACAAATGACAAATCCAGGCTGATCCAAACGAGTCGTTGCAATAAATCTCGAATTATCTGAAAACTGTATATGCTGGAAAGCGGTAAATCCTTCTCAGACAACCAGACACACAGATCCCTGTAGCCAATAAAGCAAAAATCTGTAATCACTCCCAAACCCAAATAATTTCAAGCAAATAGCACACTTTTGTTTTACCAAAAACAACACAACCAATGAAATGGATCCTGTGTGCAAAAAAATATCCTCCTTCTGAATATTAGATTACACATAGATTACGTGAAAGGCAACAAACTGCCTCTGCACCAGAATTGCATACATCCTACTACCAAAATACAACAACCACATAATAAGCCAAAATTATCTACATCCCTCCCACGGTCCCACCTCACAAATGGTATTTAGATGCGCAGCGAGCTCATATCCAGCTCCCCACTCTCAAGAACCTCCCTGACCTTCTTGTCACACTCATCTTCTTCGTCATTCTGTTCTGGCTCATTTGTCTCCACCTTCTTCTCCTCCTCATCGTATCCCTCGTCGCCATAGCCATATCCTGCTATGGATGATCTTGGCCTCTTCTTCGCATCTTCCACAATCCTCATGATATCTTGGGTAGTTTGCTTCGAGAAAGGAGGCACGATGCTGCTGCTCCTCATGTAATAGGTAGATTGCCCTGCTTCTGTGAGCTCCCTCGGCAAGTTCTTCAGGAACCATGGGTGTCTCTTTATTTCCCTCATGGTGATTCTCTACAGAAAACAGAAAGATGCCATGTCAACGTTGACTCGCTCATGGACTCATTGATACTACACCCTGGATAGTTGAGATCATTACCTTTGTTGGATTGCTTGTAAAGATGAGTTGGATGAGCTGTCTGCAATCCAGAGAGATGAGAATATTGTTTGGGATCTTATAATCGACTGCTGCTATTCGCTGCAAACAAAGATAAGCGGCTGCAAGTGTGATTTTGGATGGCAAAAAACTACTATAATAAGGCCTCTAAAGTAGGGAAACTATATTGAGAGAATGTTTAAATTTAAGCACATGGAGTGATCGAGTTGCCAGCTATTGGATACTTTTTTATCCACGGTGGATAGAACTGCCTGGCTGAAGCATTTACACGTGGCATCTCATGGATGATTTCGCTCCGCAGAACATCCACTCCATATTGATGGAAGTCACTAGAAGTATATTGATGAGATAATAGGAGTAGACGATCACCTTAATGATCTTCGTAATATTCTTGGGATCATCCTGGTCTTCGAATGGGTAGGCTCCCATAATCATGACATAAAGAGTCACCCCACAGGACCATACATCTGCCATCTGCCTTTCCAAAATACATTTGTCAGTGGTACACCTCCCTCTGTCCAAAAATAAGTAACTCAATATTTTCTAGATACGGATGTATCTACACACTAAAAACACGTCTAGATACAACCGTATCTAGACAAAGTTTGAGTTACTTATCTCTGGATGATCAAACGACCATCTGTACATAAATTGAATGACCTACATCCACTTTGTTTTATTATTAAAATTGCGCATGAATCCAATTGACATGTATGTGCCCAACCGTATGACATCAAATGAACTATGTCTGCATGAATCAATGAACTTCAACCAAGAGGGTGTTCAATCAAATGAACCATATGTGCAAAACATGTTCATAGAAAAATAAAATTACTGATGTCAACACATGTTCGTTGCAAAAGGAATACCGATTGGCCAGACTATTTGTGTTCTAAAAATGGGTGGTGAAGTCTGAAAAGAAGGAGCAAAACATGATGATTTTTTCACAATACTATGAAAGAGAGAAAAGGGGAAGGGGCAAAACATGATGATTTTTTTTACAATACTATGAAAGAGAGAAAAGGGTTTCACAAATGAGGTGCAGTAGCAAACTAGTTGCCAATTTTACTTTTCCCAATAGCAGTATCTTCCATGAATCAAGTCCCTACCTCACATTGATGCTAAGTTGAAGCGGATGCTCCAGAACCAAGACAGAACATTGTTGGCTGTCAGATTCGACTTCCCTATTAAATTCAAGACCATAAACTCAAGCGTATCCAGTACCATATCCTATTGCAATCTTGTATAAATTTATATGGAAGAATTTCAATCACCATCACCTGAAAATAGTTTGGTGAAACTTCTACTCCCAAATTATGATGCACAACCAAACAACACTTTCAAGTTTGTTTGGCATGGCAACTCGTTCTTCAAGTAATGTAGTATGTCAACATCATGAATTTATGTTCATGTCAGCGTGAAAGGAAGATGCGTACATTTATCCATACACAATGCCAAGACGAAGAATCTTAAGTGGCGTGCTCTTAAGGGATGTGCTTAAGAGGGGAGGTTCAGAAACACAAAAATGCATATCATATATAGACAAGAGGCTTTTTACGGGTTACCTTCCCATCATATTCTGTGCGGCAAAGAACTTCTGGTGCAATGTACGCTGGCGTCCCGACTGCAGATTTGGGCCTTGAATGTAGTACTGACGACTGTAACGAAATGACATACAGTTAAGTTTTTAGCAGTAACAGAAAGCTTATGCAAACTTACAGGAACATGACAAGATTTGCACAAGACGTGGACAAGCACTCTATGAAATTTGATAACCAACCTTGGAGTACCCAAAATCGCATATCTTTAGCCGTGGTGCTTGGCTACCATCCAAGAGAACATTCTCCAGCTTCAAATCCCTATGGCATATTTGCTGGCAAGCAGTAAAGATGGTTGCAACATTCAGCATATTTTCAGGCCCCACTCTCATTATTTGAAAAAAAAAATCACGCTGGCACTTTCTATTCAAAGAAACATGTGAAGTGTAGTTTGCTTGATGTCCAGCTAATACAAGAGTAACTTATTGATTCTCCTTACCATGTGATGGCAGTAACTTACTCCGCAGATCAGCTGCTGGAAGAAATATCTGGCCTGCAGTAAGGAGAGGAAAACAGTTACCCGAAGCGATGAAATAACAAAAAGGTAAATTACACTGTGGATTCAGCAAGGGTTATAAATTACTACCTCGTCCTCGCTGAACCGCCCACGATCAACGATCCGTTCGAAGAGTTCCCCACCGGACGCATACTCCATCACAATTGCAAGATGTGTCGGCGTTAGGATCACCTGTTGAATTGAAATTGTTAATGTATAAGCATTCACGGTTCTCGCTTTGAAACAGAAAACACCCTGGTGCCAAGTTAGTTCTTAGAAATCCCCAATAGCTATCCACGCCAACGTCTCAACTCCATTTGCATATAGAAACACGACGCTGACCGTCACCGGGCAACAAAGTTTGTTTCTCTCCAGCGCAGCCAATTCAAACCCGAGAGCACAAAACAGATGAGTAATAATCGATTTCGAACTCGTTGCTCCTTATCCACAAAGGATCACCTCTATGAACTGGACGATGTTGGGGTGCCTGAGGGAGCGATGGTTTACGATCTCCCGGTACACATTCTCGTCAATCTGCGAAAACCAGAGCCACATCCGTCAGAAATTCATACCGGATTCGAACGACACAAAATCACGCAGCGATGAAATTGCGGGAGAAGGAGATTAGCCCCCCACCCGGTGGCCGCGCTCGAGGAGCTTGACGGCGACGAGCTCGCCGTTGGAGCGGTTGCGCATCAGCCGCGCCACCCCGAAGTTCCCCGACCCGATGTCCCGCACCGGCTCGTACTTCTCGTCCAACTCGTTGCGCACGCTCTCTTGCAGTGGCCCGGTCGTCGCCGTCGCCGTCGCCGTCGTCATCGCTGCGCCGCGCCGCGGGAGGGCCGAGGAGGTGGACGGCGGGGCGGGGGCAGGCCGGAGAATCGATCGGGGGTTACAGGTGGCGGGGGAGGCGCGCGGTGTGGTCTGTGGTGGAGGCGTCGCTTTCCCGGCGTAGCGCTATGTATGTTGCGCGCCCCGAGTTTATATAGACGCCTGCTCCGTAGATTAGTCTTTGTTTAGTTTTCCAATTTGTTTCCTAATAGATAATCGATCTCTCCGTTAAGACAATATATACTACGGACTGAAGATTGTTTGAGAATATATAAAGTCGTCTTAACTAAATCTTGACCTTTTTTTGCAGCAAACATGTCACATGGGTGCAACTACTCCATGCGGTACAAAAAAAAAATGTAATGCATATTTGTTTTGTCCTAAGCCGTGTTTGTAAAGTTTGGCCAAGTTTATAGAAAAATGCAAACGTCTTTAACACTTAATCAGTTGGTGAAATATATTTTCATGTCATTTACATGTTTTTTTTTTTTGAAATGGAGGCAAAAGCTTTGCCCCACCTATTAATTAAGAAAAGAGTGCTCAGTTTTTAGGAGAAAACCGAGCGAAAACCTACAACAATAGGGCCAAGCCCCCACAAATAACACACCCACCCACAACCAAGCCTAATAGTGACCCGAAGAACAGAGTCGCACCCACTATAGCCAACACAACACCAACATACACTTCAACACGGCACTCCTACAACACGTCGAAATAGATATGCCACGATATTGGGGGCACCCGTCAACCAACCGCGGATCCAGGGAAGGCAACTGCTAAGGTGGCGAGAAAATCACAAACCTCTCTAGCAACAACAGCTCAGGGCACCGTCGGCAATAGTCCAGACTTAGTGACCCCATCATCAACAGGAATCACAGAGACTTCATCGCCAACACCACCACACTTCTCAAAGCCAAGTGCCTGGTATGGCGGAGAAGGAACATCCGATGACTCGTGCAAGTCGGGCATCACTTTCTCGATAGAATGAGGCATAGGCACACCACCACATAACTCCAAGAGCTCAGGCATGATGTGCATGACCGGAGCTGTGATCGCCGAGCTGGCACTAGCACGAGGAGAGAAACAACCATGAAGGCCCGCTATGCTTGCGCCCACTTTGCCAACATGTGAAATTGTAGATGGTGATTGTTTTCCTATAAAGTTAGTCAAGTTTGTGTTAGGATGAATATAATATGCGCTATATTTTTACATGGAGGGAGTAAGTAAAAAATTTAATGATAACAATAATGTTATCTCTCTTCATAGCTTTTCAAAAATATCATTTCTTAAAAGAATTAAAAAAATGAAAAATGTGCCTATTATAAATTATAAATATGATTCTTAGTGCGGCTTGAATATTTTGAACTAGGGAACTACTCCCTCCGTTCCATACTAGTTATGAGATGTATCAATACACATATTAAGCCCCCAAAACTCCCCAAAAATCATTTTCGAGAGATAACTAGATTGCTCTTGTTTTCTGTATAGAAGATTAATTAATGGTCATGTTGTTAGATGAAATATATAGTTCACAATCTATAATTCGGCTTACAGTACTTTATGCGAAATGCTACAAAGAGAGAGCGGGCAAAAATTATCAACAAACATTATTAGTTATAAGCATAAGAAACACAAGGGACAATCCACTTTTTACCTTTATCTGTGAGATCCAAACATTTACACCATTGGATGATTTGTTCACATTTTGTTCACGAGGCTGCCATGTGCGTGCGTGTGTGCATCCATGCATGTCAGTATATGTGTTTTATTTTAAAAGAGAACCAATAGTTCTACCTCATAAATTAGTCTCCACCTATTTTACTTAGCCGTGATGTGTTGTACTTTAAAGACTAAGAGCTCTACCTTATAAATTAGGCCCCTCCTCGTTTGCTTAGCCGCGTCCTCGAAAGTGCATTTGTCCCTAGAAGATTGATCACTGATAATGTGATCACGGCTTTTGAGAGTATTTGCTATCTGAAAAGAAAGTATGGTAATTAAGATGGAATTTTGCGCGATCAAACTGGATATGGCTAAAGCATGCGATAGGGTGGAGCGGTCATATTTGAGAGACATCATGGCAAAGTTGGATTTTAGTGAGCATTGTATGAATCTAATCACCAAGTGTGTTAAGCTTGAGACGGTCGGGTGAATAGCCAATTTTCAGACTTCTTCAAGACAGGGAGAGGAATAAGACAAGGGTCCCTATTCCACTCTACTTATCTCTGATATGCGCCATAAGAACTATGAAGAGTTATATACGGTTTTAGTCCCACAACTTGCATCAAAGGAGCATTTTAGTCCCACAACTTGTAAAACGTGCACCGGTGGTTCCACAACTTGCTTAGCCGGAACAAACTAATCCAATCAATCCGAATAGTGCCAGGTAGGCGCTGGCTATATTTTTAATTGTTGCACTTCGGTCCATGAGAAGACTAAGAAATAATAAGTATGGTCCTTCCGCCATGCAGTGAAGAATTTACGGAAAGAGATCCCGTTTGCCATTTCTTCAGTTTTTCACTTACCTTTTATCTAGCAACAAACAGAGCGCACGTCTCGGCGACAGAACTGAAGCAGTTGGCAGCGACGGCAAAGGTCGTTCCTGTCGTCGTTTTCGTGGATCTCGGTGATCATGCGCTACCGCGAGCACAAGGAAGATCCGCCGCCATACGGTATGACCAATTTCTACTGTACCCGTCTTATTTCTCCTATGATGGCCATGCTGGTGGTGGACGTAGATCGATGCCCTGTTTTCCCCGGGCAGCATCGCTCCAAGCACCGGCACAGTCGATACTCAGCGTGGTGGTTGCTGTCGCTCCTGGTGCGTGTGTCGTGGCTGCCGCCATCTTGATCCGCGCGTTCCTCTCGCACTAATGCGAGATGGTGTTAGCCGCTGTAGACACCTATTGTATAGAGAATATCTCGTCAGAGAAATTGGTGCAGCCTCACTCCAAAATTACTCCAAAGCTGACCCAACCCCAATACTTGCATGGTGATTCTAGTGCTATGCTGTTCAACATAAAATGAAGTTTTCGGCACTAGATAAAAATTTGATGCACCATTTTTCAGTTGAATGTATGCACCATTGTTCAGTTCATAGGAAAACAACAGTCTCAATTGTAGGCGCAACACTGTCAGTGTCATCTGCAACTGGATGGATATGATCAATTTTGAACTGTGATAGTGCAAGTTGAAAACAGAAATATTAGGTATGCCAACTGTAGTAACTATTAATAGAAAGGAATGATTGTTCTCTCATGACGCGTTGAGGATGGCGGCCATGGAGTCTCTCGCGGCGGCGGCGGCCCTCCCGCCTCCCAGGGCGGCGGTGGTCTGATGAAGATGGAGGGGCGACGGCGGCCAGCCCACCTCCCGCATGGTTGGATGGGGGGCGACGGCCATAGCCTGTGCTGCGGCCTCCCCGCCTCCGATCGCCGGCACGCCGGTGGTGGCTGGTGGTGGCGGATGGCGCCTTTTCCTCTGCCTCTCGCCGGTGAGGGGCGATGATCTTGGGCTTCTCCCGCGGTACGAGGTCGCCCGGGGCAGCAGCCTTGGGTTCGACGGTGGAGGCGGCCTTCTTCTTCGCCGGAGGAGGCCGGCTGGTTGCTGGGGCGGCTGGATCACGAGATCCCTCTACCCCGGCGATGAAGATCTAGTCGACGACGAGCTAGCGGCGAAGGGGCTACCGGTGAACACCGAGCCTTGACTTCATTCTTGGCGGATGATGGTGGCGGCTATTGGCGTCGTTCCCATGCGAAGGCATCATCTTTGTTGGCCTCTCCGTTTGTTCTCGACGAGTTGGGGACTCGCTGCTGTCGGTGAAAACCGTGTCAAGATTGGCGGGCGATGGCGGCGTTAAGCGTCGCTTCCTTCTTGAAGGCATCGTCGTCGCAGTCCGCGGGAACTCACTCGTGCTGCTCCGGGGAGTACCGTCAGGGAGTATGGCCTTGTTCATGGTCCCCCCTTCATCGTAGGTATAGCGAGTTGTCGCTAGTAAGGAGGCTTCGAGATTGATCTTTGTATTCCCCTTGTAAGGCATTGCGAATAATTTAATAAAGAAGAAAGCTGTGTGCATCCTTTGGATGCAGAGGCTGGGGCTATGCTCCTTGATCGAAAAAAAGGAATGATTGTTCTTTGTGCAACAATCTTTAAATATGAGTGACCTCCTCACATAACATGAACATGTGCTTCAGTTAAAATCTGAAATTCCGAAGACTCTAGTCTGTTCACGGTTGAAGTAGTGCATAATGGGTTTTTCTGTGGATTAAGAGATAATTTGTGCTATGTCGATCAATCATATGCACATTTTGATAATTGCACTTCTGACACTTGGTCAATCTCCTGGATTAATGAAATACTGAGAATCTTGGGCTATGAGAGAGATGGGAGACTCCATGTATATTGGTTGTTGCCAGGCAAGGACATAAAAAATGGTTTGGTCCTAATTGAGAAACAGTCGGACATTAGAGACATGATCAATGCGAGAAAGTCCGAGAAGACACTTGTTTTGTTTGTTGATCACACAAACTTTCTCAAGGGGTTGAGAGAAGATGTCATTGTAAGGCCTAGAAATGCTCCAAGTCCAGTTGAGAGAAGTGCTCCAAGTGCTGCTGAAGCTTCTACTTCATCTACTGTTTTAGTCGCAGAGAAGGAAACTATGCAGAATATACAGTCAGACGATAGTGACAGTGATGACTTTGAGTTCTATGATAGCGATTTCGATGCCGAAGATGGAGATGATGATATCTTTGCTGATAATGTTAACAAATCTGTCAATGATAATAATGACAAGGAATTATGTGACGAACATGAAGATGAGGATGCCCTGGAGGATGATGATCTAAATCTGCGAGAAGAAGATAGAAAGCACTTGAAGAAGAAGTTCACGGCATTTAATCCAGAAATTGATATGGACAATCCTTCTTTCAAACGTGGGATGATGTTTAGTGGTGTTGACGAGTTGAGGAAGGCATTGACAACATATAGTATTAGGAATAGAGTAAAAATCAAAAAGTTGAAGAATGACAAAAGAAGGATACAAGCTGTGTGTGCTCCTGGTTGTCCTTGGATGCTTAAAGCTTCAAATGATAAAAGAAGGACAGGTGGTTTTGTAATCACTGCATATGAGGGAACTCACAAATGTGAGGGAAGCTTTCCAGTTAAATCCATTACTTCCAAAATTTTGACGGAGAAATTCATGCATGAATTCAGGGATAACCAAAAGTTAGATCTCAAAAGTTTTGCTGCAAAGGTGCTAAGGGAATACAAAATGTGCCCAGAGAGGTGGAAGTTAAGCAGAGCAAGGAAAGATGCATTGCTACAAATCCATGGAGATGAAGAAGGACAATTTAGGTTGCTGATGGATTATGGGCAAGAGCTAAGATAGGATTGATCCAGAAAATCTAGTTCACAGCTGCTACATTATTGATACATTCAATAAAGCTTATGCATACAAGTTGGCACCACTAAGAGGGAGAGCGTTTTGGGAGAACATGAATGCAGTGCCTATACAACCACCTCTTTTCACCAAAGTTATGGGTAGGCCTAAGAAAAATAGAAAGAAGGCACCTGAGGAGAAAATAAAGAAGGGCGTAAAAGTATTTACAAAGGCAGGAGTGACAATCCATTGCTCTATATGTGGGATAGCTGATCATAACAAGAAGGGTCATGAGAAATATCTTGAAAGCATAGCAGAGCAAATTCAGAATAATATTGTTGGCGAAGATGATGAAATAGACATCCCATCAATTGTTGAGGTAAATTTTCACTTTTCCACGGCTTGTATTTAATTTCTGGTAGCAAGTGCAATACATTCTTACATTTATACTATATCTATGTGCAGCATGTCATCCCACATACTCCAGACCCTTCTATGGATCCTACACAAAAACAAGACAGCATGGTGTACAGGATGCAAGTAGAGGTTTGACGGCACTGTTTAATTCCAAATAATTGCACCACTGCCATAAAATGCAACACTAATAATGCAATGTTTTGTTTTTGTAATTAATTCTACATTTATTGGCAGGATGGAGAACACGTGCCAATAAACAGGTTACTCGGTTCATTGCCAGAAAATGCTTTTGTCGCATCTGCTAGAGACAACATTCCACATTCAAGAGTTAGAGTGACAACTGCTTCATCAAGAGGAAATTTGAGAGGAGGAAGAGGCCGAGGAAGGACTATTTCACCAAGGGAACAAGCAACATCAAATGCAGCAGCACATCAAGGTAACACCAGTACATGCAGAGGAAAGGGGAAGAAAAGATCTGTACAAGCTACTGGTACTGGAAATACACATTTCCCTGATGCTCCATGTGCTGCCAGAGGAAGAAGAGCGGTTGGCAGAGGAAGAGGAGCTAATGAGCTCCCAGATTTAAATGTTGAAATTTGTCAAGATCATGAAGCACAAGAGGTTCCTATCAGTCAGAATGCACCAGCAGATGAAGACATATAGTTTCTGCTCCTTTGACAAATTTAGATGCTTCAAATGCAGTTGATATTTTGACAATGTCGAATTTATTTCTTGTTCTCTTTATTCTTCTTATTATTCCCATTCTTGATCTAGTCGAACACATACTGTATGTCATTCTTAATCCAGCACAATGGTCCATTAGCACAATTTTCCGTGTTCGTAATTAAATGGGTTAAAGATTTGCCTCCTGGGCATTGCATCTCAGTCTCATATCAAATTTTCCTACCACAGGCTATTATAGAAAAATAATCCTACTGTACCCTTCACAGGTTCGTTTGATTAGTTATCAGGTTCTCAAGGTGTCACGCAATAATCAGCCTTTTTTTCTAATCCACAATGCTACCAATCAATACTATGTAGAAAAGAATTTCTCTTTGCAGCTAACTTCAAATCGCACTAGCAGACCAAGTAACATGTAGCTACAGGAATTCGATTGAAGGACAAAAGATCTGATAGATTGGTAATTGGATCCGTATTAAATTACTGCAGCGGAAGCAGCTCATACCTGCACAATTCAACATCGCGTAGCTACAGCATCTTCACTGCAAGGAACTGCGACGACGGCACCGCTGCAACCCTTCACTGGATGTAGAGCCTGACCCTAGCCCCAAAAGAACGGGCCTCCCGGCGGCGGCGCCCGTACTCGATGACGACGCAGAGAACGTGCAGGAGGCACTGGAGCACGTAGCCGTGAGCCAGAAGCGAAGATGAATAGCGGGGCTCTCGGTGACGGAGGCGACGAGTACTGCAGCGGCAACGGCGACGAATAGGACGTTCCAGAGCACGTCGAGCAGGACGACGGCTTGGAATAGGCCTAGTCTGTCTAGTGCTCCTCGAGGTGCTCCGCCGTCGACTCCCGCACCCACACCGACGGCTCGCGCATCAGGCGGCGGCATCGCACGGATGCTTGAAGGAGTGACGAAAGGATTTTTTCCCCTTCTAAATATCCAGTAAAGAATAAGAAGATTTAGTTGGGGGTTTCGGCAAAACGTTCACAGCAATGCGCGTGTCATGAAGCCACCGTGGCTCACACGTGTCGGCAGCGGACGACTTTGGGACGAAAATCAATCCGACTTGCAAATTGTGGTACTACCGGTGCACGTTTTGCAAGTTGTGGGACTAAAATGCTCCTTTGGTGCAAGTTGTGGGACTAAAACTGTATATAACTCAACTATGAAACGGAGGGAGCACTTTCTTTTAGACTTTGTAGGCACGGATACAACGGATTGGGGAATATACATACTAAATCGACAAACACTCACTTCTTTTTCTAGTACGAACAAGAATCCAAGAGGTGTCGCAATAGCCGGGGATGTACCGGAAAATTCGTGCGAGATCAACAGTCGCTTCCATTTTGGTACCAGTACGAGAGAATCCAAGGACGATCATGGGCGGAGTAGATTCAAAAGAGACGGTGTAGCCGGGGAGTAGGCAGCGAGCACAGATTCCATGTGCCGGAGCAGCGATTCGAGAGATTCATCCAAACGACGAGGGGCCGCTGGCTCCTGTATCGAATCTACCCCGAGAAAAACGGAAGATTTTAGAGGGACATGTTTCCTCCTTTTCTTTTTGAGGTAAATGGGACATGTTTCCTCCTGTTGGACGACATGCAGAGCCTGCACGGGCCGCGGCCGTGCACGTACGAAGGTGGGGGACTGGGCTGGTACCGCGTATGCGTGCATCCAAGGATCGATCCAACAGCGGCATGTGCTGCCGTATGCTGCTCTGCTTGGCCCATTGCATCGCTGCGTACGAACAGAGCTGCACATTATTTTCTGCATATCTTCTGCCTTCGCGGGTGTGACATGTTTTTTCTTTTAACAATCAAATCAATTCCAGGTATCTCTACTAATAAGTTATGAATCGGTGGTGTTGATAGGTAAAAAAAATCGGAACAAATTTTCGTTCGTCAAAAAACCGAGACTCCGAGTGCCTTCGGATCTACAACCGAGCCTTCTAGCGTCTTCCGATGTTTCGCCCGTTAGAAAAACCTCTTTAAAATCTTCCCAGAAAACACCACCAGGGAAGTCCTTTCGTGCCACGTAGAGGCCAGCCGGCAGCGCACTCCAGCTCGATCAGGATCCCTACTTGTATGTTCTTATCCGAGTACAACTCCTATTGTCTCTGAGCCTTCAAATATAAGAGCCATTCTTATAGCCAACTATTGTATAGCTATATGATGACTATAAATGACATGACATCTTGTTATAGTTAGCAGTTGGCTACATTATTAGAATCGCTCTAACATTCACTTTTCAAGATTGAATGAGTCTACAAGCTAATTAATACACATGATACTACATCTAAGTTAGAGCAAGTACAATAAGATCTAATCAGCTGGCTATAAGGATTAAAACAATATATTTGTGTCTAGTTGGAGGAGAGAGAAGAGGATAGAATGTGAGTGTGCTCTTATGCAAGAGCTAGCTCTAGCACGTGCTCCTAGGCAAGGTGTGTGAATGAAAGGTGGGTCATCTATTAAAAAAGTAGTACATTCTTATAGCCAACTATTATACTTGTTGGCTACATATTGACTATAGATGACATGACATCTTGGTTATAGCCAACAACCGGCTATACTATTAAAGTTGCTCTTAGAGCAAGTACAATAAGTCATAGTCAGCTGGCTATAAGGATTAAAATAGTATATTATTGCTTAGTTGGAGGAGAGAGAGGAGAGAGAAGGAGAGTGGGCTCTTATGCAAGATCCAGCTCTATCACGTGCTCCTAGGCACTTTGTGAGAATGAAAGGTGGGCCATATATTGATAAGATACTACATTTTTATAGCTCACTATTGTATATGTTTGCTCTAAGTTGGCTATAGATGACATGGCACTTGACTTACAGCTAGCAGCTGGCTACACTATTAAAATTGCTCTTACTATGCATTATGAAGGTAGTAACATAGAGTAGTGTCATATGCATGACACTACTATATGTTACTCCCCATTATGACTAGTCTAATAGTCTGTTTAGTCCACGGGAAATTTACATAATTTTGCCCCTACCGACTACCAAGTCCAATTAGCTCATGATTGCGCTTTTAAATGACAAGTTTTAAAGTATACTACTGGAGTATTCTGTATATCGGAGGATTTGATTCTAGACAGAAAATACAACTTCTATCAGAAGCAACGCCCGCGAAAAGCAGAAAACTAGCTAGAGCCTTCGGGTTGGATTTAAAACTGAAGCAAAAGATCGGAATATGGCAGATCGCTGGTATAGGGCAGTACGGTGATCATGTTACGTACTAATCTAGAAATACGATTTCATTTTTGTTGGAATATGGCTATCACTTTCTTTGCACATGAACTTTCATACGTATTCTGTTTATTGTAAAAAATACAAAATTAATCCATCATAGCAACACACGAGCATTCAACTAGAACGGCACATCAACATGTGGAGATTTTTCTTCTTTATTTGTATATTTTACATATGGATATTTTTGACATATTATGAAATGGTTAGTGGATGTATTAATTATGTTGTACAACATGGATTGGTGCAATACTACAGTTCATGCACGGATGGTGCAAAAGATATAAATCATCGGCGGGGATTTAGGGGAGTGGCCACAACGACAAGTGGTATTCATCTCAAATCAAGATTTGGTTCTCGCAAAAATAAATAAAAATTCAGAGGACTCGACGTCTTAGAATTCAATCAAATCACTAGCAATGTTGGAGATGGATGGAATGTTCTGCTCCAACGCGCGGGCACTCACCTAGTATTTATAGTACAATTACAAATAGTACATGCTAATGAGACACGAGTTGACTTCAGTTATTATAAAATAAAGTATGAAAGAAACCAATAATTCTTCAAGGTTTTCAAACTTTGTCTTTTTTCATGATAGAATCTTGTACTTTTCTAAGACAGTCGAAAATAGATACTAAACCATAGACCTAAAATTATTAACGAAGGTTCTTTCATAATTTTAATCCAAGGTTACGTGCACGCGCGCAACCATTGAAGTAGTCAATCACCATCGGCAAGAGAACCAGTATGCCAAGGAAAAGCGACCGAATAGCTTGGCCGACGTCGCCGATAATCTAAGAGTACAAATCATCACTCTCGAGGATGTAGCAGCTGGGGTAAATATTACACGGACAAACATCCTCGTGTCAACCATGAGAAAAGATCCTAGATCGAGCCAGCGAAGCAAGATCCGAACAACTATGCCTAGAGAAGTTTAATCTTCCGACACCATTTTAATGCCGCAAGAAAGATCTCATCGTAAGAAAGTGGGCAGAAGATTAATTATTGTAGACGATGTTATCTTCATTGATTTAGAAACCAAAAGAATACGACTACCTTAAGCTAATTTTATAGAAAAACACTACTTTTATTAAAACCCCCACTCATAGATCGGGTTCTCCACCTCCTCTTAACACCCGCAAGACCGGCTAAAAAGGAGGAATCGACCTATGGTGAAGTAGGAGGTGGAAGCGATGAATTTTTTTTCGGGCAGCCGCTGCAAGCGCGATACATAGCTAACTATTAGTTTCTTTTTTACGATCAGTCTTAGGTGTGACATGTTTTTAGTTGTGGAGTAGTATTAGGATTTGCCACCAACAAAGGATAGAACCGCGTGACAACTTGGAATTGATTTTTTTCCTTTCCAAAATGACACCATCGAATTATTAATGAATTGGTCACATAACACATGATTGTATTGTGTTTGCGTGGCAACAAATAGTGGACAGGTGGGCCTACGTTCTTGCACTGGATGCGTTTTTTTTTTCCGACAACAACCCTCTCTATAACTTGCATACTTTGGCTTGTGTACGAACATAAATGAGCCAATCTACCTAGAAGGGGAAGGGTTGAGGAAGGTAGGCTTGCAAGGCTTCCAACCAACAAAGCTGCGGCGACCACCCCTCCTCGAAAACCATGGATGTTCTGCCGAAGATAACGGAACATGTATATTTGTTTCGCTCCTTTCCCTCTTCCATTTGAATATTTATGTGAACTAGATGACCCATTGCGCCCAGGCGCAAGAGCAAACGCGAGAAAGTACTGCAGTTATCATTGGCCTTGATCTAAATGGGTGGTATTACTCCTCTTTAGTTTTATTCTTTATTTTCACCCACAGCGAGAAATACTTCAATTATCTCCATGATTATCAAGTATCAATAAACGTCTATCACCTGACTTCAAATAAGTAACCTTTGCTATGCTACTATAATACAAATAGATCACCGTTACTATATGAAAGATATGGTTCTTAAATGCCCAATTACATTATCAGCTTCATACAACAGAAGATATAATTTGGATATTTTAATTTTAAGTCGTTAAATAGAAGCATATTGTTTGGGGTGCTACATACACGCATACTACCTAGAGTCTTCGATTTGAAGTTCTTATGTACAATAATTAACCTAAGGAGAAGCATACAAAAGCAAACACGTGGCACCTCAATCACTTGGTGGATATTGCTAATTGCATATTATAAGGTAGTATGGCCAGAAGTTAGTGGTGGAACATTCAGAAGAACAAGCTAGCTTCCTTTACAAGATAAAAAGCAGCACTATGGCTGGGCTGCACAAAGGCTTTCTGGTTGCAAACAGCGACTTATGAATACTGGACGAACCGGGGAGTAAGCAAGGCGTAGGGAACCTACAAGCACTGCAATTTGATCAGTCCCATCATGGAGTATTGCTTTCATAAAAAGGAACTATCCAATCCATTTCCCAGTAGGATAAAAGAGAAGGCACATGTGCAATATATTCTTCAAAGTGAAACAAAGTAAATAAGCATCGCATAAAAATAGTATTTTGCACATGCTCAAACCACCAACTCCATGCTTTCTAAATGAAATTAGTAATGTTGATGGGAAACGGAATAAGGTAGAGCTGTGCAGGCCTTCATGGGAAAAGGAAAATCAAGAAGAGGAGTTGATGAAGAGTTTAGGAATAGATTCAATAACAGAATTTTGCTACCCTTTTCTTTTCACCTGAAGTAAATTTTCCAATGCAAGAATAAAATGTATCCAGCTATCTTAACGCATACAACTGTGAAAAAGGCCAAACAGAATTCAAGTTCAAAGACCTCCATTATTAGTAACTTCGACTCAAGGTAATTTCCAGCAGGTCCATATCAGAATCTCAATGATGCGGCCACGCTGCGCTACCAAGACAACACGAGCTCGTACCTGCTACAGGTCGCTTGGCGGCGGAGGCCACCATCGTCCATCAGCTGAAGCCACCGGCATCCTACTACAGGACAATACAATACAAAATTTAGTAAGTTGCACAATACAGTAAAGTGAATTATAACAGTGATACCTTGCCTTCACCCATGCTCACATATGTCGCAGCAATGCTACTCATTTTTAGAGAGAGCTGTAAAGCTACTCCTAAGCATTGCACAAACCATTGTCAGTTTATATACTGACAGTGAAAATATGGGCTCGAGCACACCTATTATTTATCAGACCATATATTCATTTGAGTTAAGTGCAAATGTGCAAATATATAAAAAAATTCTTAAAGCAAAACGACATTGTTCACACTTCATCTCTCTCATCATCTTTGAGGCGGCAAATCTCAGTTAGGTACTATGCTGAACGAACCGATGAGCAAAAGTTGGCTGGATATGCGGATCAACAATCCTGTTTTTACGGTACAAATTACTAGTCCTATGGACGAGTAGTATTGAGCAAGTGTAATTTAGACAGGTAATCTATCACGTAAGGGCAACTTGGCCAGATTAGGGATAATGATCGATTCTTCCAAGGAAAGTGCTGGGTGTCCCCCGGGATCTAATTTCCCAGCCCCCGGGTCCCCAGCCGTTGGATCGACATCATGTACGGTTAGATTTGCATGTAGTAAAAAAATATCTCCGGCAGCAATTGTATGTAGCAAAAAACGGTTCACCCGTAAAACAAAAGAAAAAGTCTAAGCTCGCCGGAGACCTCGTCGGAGACCCCGTAGCAAACATATTACGCAAATGTAGCAAAACCGCAAATAAATTGTAGCAAATTTTTTTATTCATATGTTGCAAATCCTCTAAAACATTAACGAAGACCTCGCCAGCAGCCGGCAACATCGCCGTCCGAGGTTATAGGAACTCCGTCCATCCAGGGCAGCAACACCATAAGCAGCTAGTAGCAACCCCTATGCCTATGGTACCAAAAATCCATCCTCCGCCGGTAGCAATGCCGGACACCTTAAATAGAAAAACCGGCCTCCGTAGGTAGCAACGCCTCAGGCCTAAGGTAGCAAAACTCCTAACGAAGTACATGAGCGCGAGATGGAGGCGGCACTGGTAGCATCGGTGGCGACCGCATGTAGCATCGACGCCCTCAGCTGGTGGCACCAGTGACAGCCAGTAGTAACATCCCAAAGTAAGCTACACATCAGCGTCGTCGACCACCAGTAGCAAGGGTGCCCACGACAGGTAGCACCTCCGCCGACGGGAGGCAGCAACGACACCCTCAGTAGGTAGCACCTACGCCCACGGCGCGCAGCAACGACGGCCATCAGTAGTAGCACGTCCGCCGGCGGAAGGGTTTGCGTGCCGATGGTGGTCATGCACGGCTTGTAGGTACGGCGTACCGCGTGCTGGAGGCGGAGCAGCCGTGGCGGTGCGCTGCTGCGGCCCCGGCCGGCGGCCTCCCCACGCTCTCGTCCTCGTCCCCGCAGCGGAAGGGGTCCCTTGAGTGGTGGTCATGCGCGGCTTGCGGGGACGGCGTTCCTCGTGCTGGAGGCGGAGCCGCCATGGCGGTGCGTGGCTGCGGCCCCCGCCGCCGGCCTCCACCTACGCTCCCATACTCGTCCCGCGGCACGCCATTGCCGCGTTCCCGCACCGTCGTCGAGGATGCTGCACCGCGCCGAGTGCGGGAGGCGCAGGATCCGGCGGCGGGGTCCAAGTAGCTCCGACGGCGGGGTCCAAGTAGCGTCGGCGGCGAGGTCAACGAGCGACATCCCGGAGGGAGGCGCGCGGCCGCTTGAGCGCGTGGTGGCTGTTGGTGGAATCGGGGGAGTAAAGAGAGAGGATGAAGTGCGGGGTTGGACCAGAAGATAAGGTGGGGCGACGTGGCAATTTTTAGACCGATCGCGCAGCAACGA
Organism: Lolium rigidum; assembly: GCF_022539505.1. NCBI lineage: Eukaryota > Viridiplantae > Streptophyta > Magnoliopsida > Poales > Poaceae > Lolium > Lolium rigidum. Next base: position 249,428,003 of record NC_061511.1, read on the forward strand.
CGGCCATCAGTAGTAGCACGTCCGCCGGCGGAAGGGTTTGCGTGCCGATGGTGGTCATGCACGGCTTGTAGGTACGGCGTACCGCGTGCTGGAGGCGGAGCAGCCGTGGCGGTGCGCTGCCTGCGGCCCCCCGCTGGCGGCCTCCCCCACGCTCTCGTCCTCGTCCCCGCAGCGGAAGGGGTCCCTTGAGTGGTGGTCATGCGCGGCTTGCAGGGACGGCGTTCCTCGTGCTGGAGGCGGAGCCGCCATGGCGGTGCGTGGCCTGCGGCCCCCCGCCGCCGGCCTCCACCTACGCTCCCATACTCGTCCCCGCGGCACGCCATTGCCGCGTTCCCGCACCGTCGTCGAGGATGCTGCACCGCGCCAGGGTACTGGGAGGCGCAGGATCCGGCGGCGGGGTCCAAGTAGCTCCGACGGCGGGGTCCAAGTAGCGTCGGCGGCGAGGTCAACAGCGACATCCCGGAGGGAGGCGCGCGGCCGCTTGAGCGCGTGGTGGCTGTTGGTGGAATCGGGGGAGTAAAGAGAGAGGATGAAGTGCGGGGTTGGACCAGAAGATAAGGTGGGGCGACGTGGCAATTTTTAGACCGATCGTTTGATTCAAACAGACGACGAGGTTGCAAGCCACGCAGCCTCCGGGGGAATAGTATCATTTTCCTTCTTCCAAAACCCCGTCCATCCGCTGACATGCACGCCTTTCTGTACGTGAAAACCATGGATGGACTGCATCATCATAGTCAATTCCGTGTATAAAAAAATGGGAAAAATATCTTGGGCAATGTATCCTCTAAGAGCAACTTCAACGAAGATGCCAAATGGATCGCGCGCTAAAATAATTATTAATATGCAGCGCGGGCCGGTAGGCGCGGTAAAATTGCGCGCGCCAAAACATTTATCGTGGGTCGGAAAAAGTGGCGATGAACGTCCATTCTTTCATGCACATGTGCGCGGTGTATAAAAGACGCGCCACGCGTGTCCTCCAACCAGCTGACATTTCAGCGCACGCTTTTCCCCTTCCCACAGATACCGCGGCACCGCAATGTAGTCGCGACGCCATTCGAGTCCTGGGTATTGCGGCGTCCACGAGCAAACCAATGGCGCCTTCTACGTGGAGATCCGGACCGGCGACGAGCGCATCGGCCTCGGAACGTTCGAGACCGCGCACGAGGCGGCGCACACGTACAACGCCCTGGCCTGGCGGCTCGGGCGCCCGCGTCGTACGATGAACTTCCATGACAGTGTGGATGTGCCAGTAGGCCGAGGCCCTCGCGCCGCCGCTGCGCCTCGTCACGAAGAGGAGCAACGCCCCACCGGGAGCTGGAGCGCCATCTTCTCATCGCCGAGCGGGAGAAGCACTTCGCGACTGCAAGGAGGCGCAGATGGTCGTGAGGAGGTCCGCCTCGCCTGGATGGCCGACAAGGCGGTGAGGCGGGCCTTCATCGAGGCGTAGATGGCCGGTCCGATGACCATCTCCGAGGATAACCCCCGTTGGGCTGACATGTTCTCATCCATTTCAGTGTCGAGCACGACACCAGACTCGTCTGATGTCGAGTTTTTAGATTAGTTTTATTTTTATCTACACTAGTTTGTAAAATATAAATTATCTCTATTTTTTGTTATATCTAAACTAGTTTTATCATATTTTCTGGATCTTATTTTATGCTATTTCTTTGCAAAATCGTGTTTATGGCACGGCTTTTTAGCACTTTCGGTGGAGAACAAACCGATGTCACGCGCTATATAAGGATGCAGCGCGGCCATTGTGGCCGCACGGCATTTCTAACTTTTTTGACACGAAAATAGATGGCAAGTCAAAAGAATCTGTTTATCTACATAATGGAATGGGATCAGGGCTCCAACCTAACCGGTAGATAAATTTCGATATCTTGAAAGTACCCTTTAATGGGCAGGAATTTACCTATTTTACTCTTTTGTGGAAAAATACTACTCCTTTGCATAATAAGTATTGATCAAGCTCAGCGCTTAGATCTGGGTAGTTGGACGGTTGACGCGTCTCCATCCCTACCGTAAAAGACACCCACCTAATATTGCTTCTTTTGTAAGGATAGCAAACTAATTTTAATAGAAGCACTGAAGCATAAAAGAGAACTACTAAGGAAGAAAAAAACATACAGATAGAAATCTGCAACTAACCGTCTGCAGCCCCTTCCATGTTCGTGGACGTGGGCGTCTAGGAATATAGTCAGCGTGGTGTCTGAACTTCACCTCAGCATTTATATGCTGATTTTCCTCCTAGATGATGCATCTTCTTTCCCACAGTATTCCCGCATCAATGCTGCCAACTCTGGCTGCTGCATGAACCGGATAATCGACAAAGGCCCTCGATACTTGGGGTGGATGATCTCGAGGCTGTTGCTAAGCCAACCTACTGTCACAGGCGGCAAGCACACACCTTTCCCAGCCATGGCCTGTGCAAGGAGCCCCGCACGTCACGCCTGGGAAGACTGAAGCTTGGAGGTTGCCTGCTCCCGCCGATGCACGAGTTCAGTGCCCTCACTACGCTCATCCTGCAAGACCTGCCGGAATCGACCCCCACAGCAGCCTACGAGGGTGTCTTCACCTCGTGCCGGCAGCTGCAGGTGCTTCACCTCAACTCCTGTGGCTGCAGTGGGGATAAGATCGTCGTGGTCGACGCCCCCATGTCAGAGATCAGAGAGCTTGTTGTGGACCACTGCGCGTTCCGCCGTATACGGCTCAGGGCTCTTCCTAGCCTTGAGCGCCTAGCATCTCTGCAAACTAAAGTGTACTTCGAGTCCGGCTCATGCCCCTCCCTCAGGCAGCGAAACTTCGCCTTGCGCCTCGGTACCACTCATGAGGGATTCCGCCAATGTTTTAGGGATTATCTGGAGCTGGAGCTTGACCTGTTTTTCCAGCATACCCCGGACATAACCAACATGATTATCCGGTTCACTGGACCTGACAGATGGTTTGTGCCATCAAGCTCCCCGTCGTTACTGTTGCCTAATCTGAGGCGTCTACTGGTTGCCGATGTGCCTTCGTCTTTGGATGTCACATGGCCCCGTCTTCTCCTTGAGATGGCGCCGTCCCTCGAGGTTCTTCACATTCACATTACCCCTTGCACGGAGGAGCCCAATGATGAACTATCCTGGCAGCCCACCAAGCATCGACAGCATCACTTGAAGGAGTTTGTGATGGCTGGTTTCGAGGGAACTGAAAGGCAGATTTACCTTGTCAAGTTCGTCATGTCAGTCTGCACAACATTGCGTCGTGTCATCTTGTCCAAGAATGGGTATGCTCGGGACAAGGGGTACTGGGACTGGGGGATGGTAACGCTGCAGTACTCGTGGTCCGACCAAGAGAAGGATACTATGCTGAAGCAGATTATGGATGGTGTTTCTTCCTCGACTGCTCATGTTCATATGGTTTAAGGCTGAATCAGATTATGGATGAGGGTTTTCCTCCACAGCCCTAAGCAGATTATCTTCAGTTTCATGTGGTAAAAGTCATCGGCATTATTTCAATCCACTACATGCATTTGACTGAGTCATTTGTAGTTCTCATTTGTCAAGCCATGCTTTGAGCTGTCAACCCAACGTAACCGTAAAGTGTTTTTTTTCTGGGGGGGGGTGGGGGGTATATATATTTGCCACACTTTTATCTGAATTGTCTATTACTTGCCACATGAGCACCACATGTCAGTGACACAGGGCGTGGCAAATAATAGAAGTGCAAAGAAAAGGGTGGCAAACTGTAAAATCTCCCGGATTATGGGTAGTCTGTATGTCTTTTTGGTCTGTGAGCGTGTGTTATACATATCACCTTTATTTTGTTATATGATAAATTATGGTCCTTGACTTTGGTGCCTTAGTGCAGTTCCTTCTTAGCGCCAGCCAGGTTATCGTGTTAACACAAAATCATGAAACTGGATTTCGCTGTAGCATGAGATTTTCCAGTTTACATATATGGATAGTGTGTTACTGATGAACTCATGTAATTTGTCATAATCAAACCTGTATTCTGCACTACACAGTAAATTTTCATCAACCTATATTATTCGTGCCCTTATAGTAAATCAGGGAAAGTATATTGGATATGAATTCAGAGGATCTTTTATATAGTGTACATAATGTAGACTATTATCTTTTTGTTTGTTTGCGATTATAGGAACTTGCTGTTTCTTTGAACATAGAGTCAAGGCTTTAGATATGTTATCTCTCCACCTTGTATTTGGGCCTTTGGCTCATCAGGTACTGCTCATTTATTTCCTTGAATGTTTCTGTTTCATATCTAGGAACATCCAGCGTGAAAAATTTCTGGCAAAAATGTTTACCTTCCAACTGAGTTGTCAGCATACCCGTTGTTGTTACTTTTACACACTGTTTTGAGTACTTACCATGTGTACTGCTTCATAAGGAAAAAAATAACAATGCTTTTCTACAATCCCTAGATCAGAAAGAACATAATTTTTGGACACCTACATACCTTCAAAGATACTATCACAATTCTTGAAATCTTTAATATTTTGGATTAATTAGTATGTTACCTTGTTGGCCACTATCTTCCTTACAGGTCACATCTAAAATATGTCACTTTGTCAATAGTATTTTCAGTAAAAGTCTAGGCACACCTTTATTTCTTTGTACAAGATTAAACAGCTCATTGTGTAGGTATAAAATAAAATGTATTACGCTAAGTACCTGATTCTTTCTAAGCATTTCCACCTAAAATAATATTTAGTAAAGCAAGAACAGAGCATGCACACTATTTGTAATTTTTCCAACACTTCTAATATTTTAAAAAATCAGTATAGCAAGAACAGTATGCCTTAATATTAAAGATACTTTTGTATAGATAAGAATGAAATTTATTTATGGGTATTCAATTCGGCTCTTGGGTGTAGCTGCTCCCAAAATCAGGACAGATGACATTCACCAAGATTTGCTCACACTCTTGTATATTTTCTGCCGTATTTTAGATTGTTTTGACGTTTGGTTCAGTGGCCTGCTACAAACCAACGGTACTTTGGCTGGTGCATATCCCTTTGGCTCGACTTGTTGAAAACACTAACTGTCATCTCGTTCTTTGTCGCTGTGCATATTTCCTTTGGCTCGGCTTCTTAAAAACACTTACTGGCATCTTGTTCTTCGTGACTTCTTTTGCTAGCTTGTAGCTCCATCCATAGTGCTGCTCTGTGCAAATGATCTATCCCTGGGCAGAACAAAGTTAGTGAGTCATAAGTGTTTTCTTCTATGTGAATTATGTAGACACCTCTCGCCACCTTGGACCAGCAGGAGATCCTTGGTCTCTTGCTTATGCCTCAGCAGTCGTGTGAGAGCTGAACGCTAGCTTCTGCGGCCGGCCTGCTGGGGTGTCTTGCCGGCTTAGATAGGAACGATAGTGACCTGGCCATCTGTATAGTAGCTTGTTCTGTGGTTGATCCGAAGAAGGCCAGCAGACCTGAGACAGATGTAGTTACCCTCTCAAACACATCATGATATCTGGTCTGGAGTCTGGACTGTGTTGTGTCTTGACACCAGATGATTGGGCTGGTTCTGCAGCTCGGTGTGGTTCAGAAGAAGATTGTCATAGTTGGCCTGCAGCGTGTTGTTATCTTGTAGGAGACTCGCATGGTTGTTCTGCATAGTAGTGCACGCCTGGGATACTCAGTGTCTTTCCCAGTGCCTCCACATTCTTTCTGTCTGTTTCAGCCACATCTTGATGCATTCTCTGATATGTGTCTAGTGCTGCAACCTTTTTCTCCATCTGAATCTTGACTTTGCAGTTGACATCGTCAACCTTTACATGTTTCTGTGTGCAGAGGAAGTTGATGGCTTCTTCTGCTGCACTATTTACATGTAATTATAGTCCAGGCATGCGTTTCCATAGAAAGTCCTTGGAACAGGAAATGCACTGAAGCTATCTGGCGGCACATCCATGCCGATCCATGCAGGTACTGCAGATGGCTAATCTCAGCAGTGGTGACAGTGCGTATCGCTAGCTGCAGAGTATCGTTACACCGGTGGAGGATCACTTGCCTGGGTATATAGACAGTCTGTGCGGCCTGCAAAGAAAGGTAAATCAATACAACTCTGCGAATCTGTAGAAGTATTAACCCTATATAATTACAGCTGAAAATAGACAACAAAGGCTGTATTTAATTTTGCACAATGAGCAAGGTCTTGGATACTGGACATAGATTGTGAGTATGCCTACAATTATAGTGTGCTTCTATGACCCTAAATAGTTGTAGGAAACTGTAAAATTGTGTCTTAAATTCCAACAGATCTTTTAGATGCGTTCTGATTGTTCATCTAATATAGAGAATCCATGATTTGATGGTACATCTGACTCACAACTACATGTTCTATGAATATGTCTCCCAAATTATAAGAAGATGGAAATAAATAAAGAATCATTTCGAAAATTTCTGTGGAAGTGATCTATCTGTGCCACACAACTTTAACTGGTTATGAGCAAGAAATATGAGAATGCAGTAATTACTTAAGAAAAATTATGATTTCATAGGAACATGGCTATTGTGTCTTGAAGACCTGAAGAGCATGCAGGTTTCACATAAGCTAGGCTTAATATCTTTTTTTTGCGGGTAGGCTTAATATCATTAGGCGTAATGCGTATGTACCTCAGCCTAGCTTCCAGACGCATAGTGTCCGATATGTCCGTCGAGAAGCAAACGTGGACCAAATATGCAACACGCTTGCATCTGTGTGAACGCTGCGCGGACAGCGTGGTCGTCCGCACGCTTCTCACATCGGCCCGCCTGGCAGTGGCAAAAATGCTTCGTCTTCAGCGTGGTATAACTTTCAAGCAGCGCATTGCAGCTTTTCTACGCTGCATTAATGGCGTGCCTCGCCTTTCGCGCGCGTGCGGTGGTGGGCGGCGTCTTAGTGGCAGCGCATTGAAGGAAAAGTGGCGTCCGAGCCTTTTTAAGGTCTGCTGGCGGCGCCATTTTTTCGACCACACCATTGCCAGAGCCCGCCGTATCCACCCGACTGACGCCATGGAGAAGGCTTGGCCGTTCCGCAAGACGAAGAACGACCACGAGGCTAGCGGACGCCATGGAGAAGTCATTTGTATTTTTCCTTCAGCACATCAACGGATGCACTTTACCGGAGCAGTTGCATCCAGGAAGGAGCAACCGGAGTGGTGGGGAACCCTAAAGTACTCGCGGTATCGTGGTGGGTTGTAGAAGACCGGTGAGGGTGTTGAGGTCGGAACTTACCTTAGGAGTTCGTGGGCCGGCGGGAGCATAGAATCGAGGTCGGACAAAGTAACCGATGAGAATCCAAGACCGGAACTACAATACGGGTGGGTGTGCGGGGTCGCGGAGAAATACAATGATTGGCTTGGATCTTATACTGGGCTCCATACCAAAGAAGTGTGGACGGGTTGCGCGCCCGGTTGGCAACAAGGATAAGTTCTTTTATCTGCACAGTGTATCAAATTGTGGCTTGTCACTCCTTGTTCCGGGTTTGGAACTGCGAACGCGGCCGGAAAGGAACTACATGAAGTTCTAGACACCCGGTTGAGGCTGACGAACATAGTTTTTAGAATAAAAGCAACCTTTTGAAGAAATGTTTACAAAAACATGCATTGCCTATGACTTTATGATCTATGGCTGTAGCTAGTGCATTAAACACCTATTTTCCTATAATAAACTTGTTGAGTACGCTCGTAGTCACCCTTCTTTGAATCCCCTACTTAGACATGGAGGCATCGAACGAGGATCTACAAAAATCTCAAAGACGGAGGAGTCAAACTACTTCAAGTGACAGGACCTTGTCAGAGGAGTAGAGTCAACCACTACATCCACCATGGAGAAAACCTAGATTAGAAGTAGAAGGGAACCAGCTCGCTAATCTTAGCACCTAAGTAGCTAGAATCCAGTCATTGTCTCTCTAGCTAGTTAAGTACCTCTATAGATAGAGTTCGTGATAAGTTAGACTACGAGTTGTTCTTATGAAGTTTATTTACAATTTTACCTCATTGTAAAGTAGGAGGCTGTGCTGATCTTCTGTAAAAAGTACGTGTGTAATTCTATAAACATGCCTTGGACCCGCAAATGTTTCTGTTGTACCACTCTGAGAGATGTAATACTAGTGAAATGGTGTTCTATTGGTGTTATATTAACGACTTGCATACTACATCATGCAGTGGTATGTTGGGTCACCACAATCTTCTTGTAGGGGCCTACACCGTGACCCTGGGCTACGTCACACTCTCCTCGTCTAGGTCCATATCCTGCTTTTTTTGGGGAGTGGTGTTTTGAAACATGGGAGCATGCATATGCTCCCTTCATTTTTAAATGCATCTTACATATATTTTGAAATTTGAGAAAAAGGAAATAAAAAATTCGCACGTACATCTTTACGTGCTACGCACTCATAAAGTTGTTTCAGGAAAAATCGACTTGTCATGTGGTATGTGTAAAAAAGATAAAATTCAGTGCAGAGAATAAGGCTGTTCACAAGACAAATTTTATCTTTTTTACATATACCACAAAAAATATTATTTTTTCATGTAACTTGGCGAACTCACATATTTTATGGAGATGTACATGTGGAATTTTTTATAAAAAAATCGACACTTCAAAATATAATTTTTTGGTAGAGGGAGCATATGCACACAGGAGCCGAATTGAATTTCTGCTTTTGCTATAGTGGTATAAAATCGTTTTCTACAATGTCTTTGAGGAAATCTAGTTTTCTTCATTTGTTCTATGGTTTTGCTAAAATTTTGTTTTGCTACAATGTTTCCGGTGAGTCCTGGCGAAATCAGGCTTTGCTACACTAGTTGTGCGTTTTACTACAATAGTATAGTGTTTTTGCTACAATGTCTTTGGTGGGGTCTCCGGCTAGATCTCTCATGAGATCGGTTTTGCTACAGTAGCAGGCTTTTAAAGAAATCACACACTCAAACACACTCTCGGCCGGCGGCGCTCCGTTCCCCCAAATCCTAATCCCCTTCTCGCCGGCATGCCGCCGCAACGCCCAACCACCTTCTCGCGGCCTACCCTTTCCCTCTCCGATTTGGTCAGTAAGAGCATCTCCATCGGTCCTCCCCATAGCTCTCCCAATAGCACTTTTTGAAGGAGATATGCCCTAGAGGCAATAATAAAGTGGTTATTATTTATATCTTTATGTTTATGATAAATGTTTATATATCATGCTATAATTGTATTAACCGAAACATTAGTACATGTGTGATATGTAGACAAACAAAGAGTCCCTAATATGCCTCTTAACTAGCTTGTTGATTAATTGATGATTAGTTTCATAATCATGAACATTGGATGTTATTAATAACAAGGTTATATCATTGTATGAATGATGTAATGGACACACCCAATTAAGCATAGCATAAGATCTCGTCATTAAGTTATTTGCTATAAGCTTTCGATACATAGTTACCTAGTCCTTATGACTATGAGATCATGTAAATCACTTATACCGGAAAGGTACTTTGATTACATCAAACGCCATCTGCGTAAATGGGTGGTTATAAAGGTGGGATTAAGTATCCGGAAAGTATGAGTTGAGGCATATGGATCAACGATGGGATTTGTCCATCCCGATGACGGATAGATATACTCCGGGCCCTCTCGGTGGAATGTCGTCTAATGTCTTGCAAGCATATGAATAAGTTCATAAGAGACCACATACCACGGTACGAGTAAAGAGTACTTGTCAGGAGACGAGGTTGAACAAGGTATAGAGTGATACCGAAGATCAAACCTCGGACAAGTAAAATATCGCGTGACAAAGGGAATTGGTATCGTATGTGAATGGTTCATTCGATCACTAAAGTCATCGTTGAATATGTGGGAGCCATTATGGATCTCCGGATCCCGCTATTGGTTATTGGTCGGAGTGAGTACTCAACCATGTCCGCATAGTTCACGAACCGTAGGGTGACACACTTAAAGTTGGATGTTGAAATGGTAGAACTTGAATATGGAATGGAGTTCGAATATTTGTTCGGAATCCCGGATGAGATCCCGGACATCACGAGGAGTTCCGGAATGGTCCGGAGAATAAGATTCATATATAGGATGACATTTTATGTGAATTAAAATGTCGCGGAAGGTTCTATGGAAGGTTCTAGAAGGTTCTAGAAAAGTCCGGAAGAAACCACCAAGGAAGGTGGAGTCCACATGGGACTCCACCTCCATGGCCGGCCAACCCTAGTGGGGAGGAGTCCCAAGTGGACTCCCCTTAGGGGCCGGCCACCCCCCATATGGGAGGTGGAACTCCCACCTTGGTGGGAGTCCTAGCTAGGCTAGGTTTCCCCTCTCTATGGAAGGTTTTTGGTTCGGGTCTTATTCGAAGACTTGGAGACCAACTCTTGGGGATCCACCTATATAATGAGGGGCATAGGGGAGGGGGCTGGCCACACCAAAGCCACAAGTTGGCCGCACCCCCTTGAGGCCGGCCACCCCCTCCTAAACCCTAGCCGCCCCCCCTCTCCTCCATATCTCCCGCGTAGCTTTAGCGAAGCTCCGCCAGAGTTCTTCACCATCACCGACACCACGCCGTCGTGCTGTCGGATTCAAGAGGAGCTACTACTTCCGCTGCCCGCTGGAACGGGGAGGTGGACGTCGTCTTCATCAACAACCGAACGTGTGACCGAGTACGGAGGTGCCGCCCGTTCGTGGCCCCGGAAGCGATCGTGATCAAGATCTTCTACGCGCTTTTGCAAGCGGCAAGTGAACGTCTACCGCAACAACAAGAGCCTCATCTTGTAGGCTTTGGAATCTCTTCAAGGGTGAGACTCGATACCCCTCGTTGCTACCATCTTCTAGATTGCATCTTGGCTTGGATTGCGTGTTCGCGGTAGGAAAATTTTTGTTTTCTATGCAACGTTATTCTACAGTGGTATCAGAGCCGTGTCTATGCATAGATGGTTGCACGAGTAGAACACAATGGTTTTGTGGGCGTTGATGCTCTTGTTATCTTTAGTTGAGTACTTTGCATCTTTATGGCATAGTAGGATGAAGCGGCTCGGACTAACTTTACATGACCGCGTTCATGAGACTTGTTCCTCGTTCGACATGCAACTTGTATTGCATAAGAGGCTTTGCGGGTGTCTGTCTCTCCTACTATAGTAAAGATTCAATTTACTCTTCTATTGACAACATTAGTATCAACGTTGTGGTTCATGTTCGTAGGTAGATTAGATCTCTCTCTAAAACCCTAAACCACGTAAAATATGCAAACCAAATTAGAGACGTCTAACTTGTTTTTGCAGGGGTTTGGTGATGTGATATGGCCATGATGTGATGATGAATATGTATGAGATGATCATTATTGTATTGTGGCAACCGGCAGGAGCCTTATGGTTGTCTTTAATTTGCATGTTGAGTAGTATTTCAAAGTAGTTGTAATAGTTGCTACATGAGGTGAACGACCATGAAGACGGCGCCATGAACCTTGACGCTACGCCGACGATGATGGAGATCATGCCCATTGATGATGGAGATCATGTCCGTGCTTTGGAGATGAAGATCGAAGGCACAAAGACAAAAGGGCCATATCATATCACATATGAACTGCATGTGATGTTAATCCTTTATGCATCTTATTTTGCTTAGATCGCGACGGTAGCATTATAAGATGATCCCTCACATTAATATCAAGATAATAAACTGTTCTTCCCTCGTATGCACCGTTGCATTGTTCGACGTTTTGAAGCATCTCGTGATGATCGGGTGTGATAAACTCGACATACAACGGGTGTAAGCCATGTTGCACACGCGGAATACTTGGGTTTGCTTGACGAGCCTAGCATGTACGGACATGGCCTCGGGACAACGGAAACCGAAAGGTTGAACACGAGTCATATGGATGATATGATCAACATTTTGATGTTCACTATTGAAGCTACATCATCTCACGTGATGATCGGTTTTGGTGTAGTGGATTTGGATCGTGTACCACTTAACAACTATGAGGGATGTTGTATTAAGTGGGAGTTCATTAGTAATTAGATTAAAACATGAACTAATTATCATAAACATAGTCTGAGTAGTATTTTGAATTAATTTTGTAGTATTGGCATCCGTTTTCTACCATGCGCTAGTCTTGTTATTGAGATAGAAATACTCGTTAAAATCTGACTAGAAACTTTACGGATTGGTACCGTATTGTTAATGAATCAAGAAATGATTAAGTCCTATTGCAAACTTTTAGTAAAACTCACTTTGTTGATTCAGAGAGCTATGGTTTCAATTAGTACCTAAAGTTATCTTGTCTCCGTGAAACTTGAGTTTCAAATCTGTTTGAAAAGTAAGGAGCTGAAAATTTAGTTTTCAGAAATAATCAAGGTACGAGATATATGTGATATCTAAGACCTTATTGCAAGATGATAGAATATAAATTTGGTGAGACTACATAAACTCATAAGTTTTATGGGAATGTACGAAGGTTGAAGACGCAAGGCGTCCCAATCCTCCAACTATTGGGGCACTAACGATATTCGCATATCCATGAAGTGATTGTCCTTAGTATGCACCGTTACTAAGACTCGTCGTTTCGAAGCATCACGTGATGATCGGGTGTTATAGATTCTACGTGTGCTTCCAACGGGTGCAAGCCAGATTTACATATGCAAATACCAAGGTTAAAACTTTACGAGCCTAGCATGTACAGACATGGTCTCGGAAAGTCGTCATGATATGATGGATAAAATTATGAGTGAAATTGTTCATCATATTACAAGGTTACTAATAGTGAAATCCGGAACACTTGTCATATGATGATCAACTTCAAAATAAGAACCTCAAGGTTATTGGTATCGGACCAACAAACCTAGAAGTTATTAATGTTCAAGTGTTTTTCTGAATAATGAGGAAAGCTAAAAGAGAAACCGCAAAAGATATTTTGGCGAAAAGAAAGAAAAGACTAGAAAGTCTAGCTCGGGTGTATATAAATGATATACATGTTATGGTTGTATTCCTAGTTAAGTCACACAATGAAATTCTTGGGTATTAGTACCATATTGGTTGGTATGAAGTGTCATACAAAACAACGCAATACAAGAATACAATGGCCTAAGTGACTGACAAGGAATATGATAGAAATGCACGTCTGGAACAAAATAAAGTGTTATTATGTTCGTCGTTGGCATTCTATCTAGCCCTTAGAATTTATAATAAAGAACTTAATAATTGTTATTTTGCTCTAGTCAAATGAAAACAATGAGTTGTTCAAATTATGGCATTACTCCATGTACGATGGATAAGTTATTATAAATCTTAATGGTGAAACACACATACATAACACTGACGCTAAAAATGCCATAAGGCAAATGATTTGAATTCCACTTATTTGTGGAACCGCAATTTAGGTCATGTTAGAAAGGATCGCATGAAGAAACTCCATGCAAATGGATTTTTGGAGTCATTTGATTTTTTGAATCGTTTGGCGCTTGCAAATCTTTTCTAAAAGAGAATGACTAAAATACCGTTCATAGGCCAAGTTTTGAACGGGCAACTAACTTAGTGGAAACATACATGATGATGTATATGGATCATCGGGCATAGTTGTGTGCGGAAGATTCTTATACTTCATGAAAACTTCAAACAATGAATTGAGTATATATATGTGGATATATTCGATAAGGAAGAAGTTTGAAACATTTGAATGGATTCAAATAAATTTCAGCATGAAGTAGAAATCATCGTAATAGAAAAGTCAAATATCTATGATTGGATCATAGTGGAAATATTTGAATCACTAGTTTTAGCGAACATCTAAAAGAGTTATGAAATTGTTCTACAACTCACATTTCTTGGAGTATCATAGTGATGATGAAGTATCCGAGAGATGTATCCAAACCTAGTTGGGTCAATGATGAGATAAAATATTGATGCCATTATATTTTTGTGGATTATGCTTTAGTGACTACCGTTTTTACACTGAATAGAGCATCATCATGATCCGTTGAAATGACACCATACAAGTTATGGCATGGGTATGAATCCTAATAGTCCTTTCTTTAAATTTTGGTCTAAGAGTTTACAACCAAAATCGGATGAATGTCTTTGTTGGTTATCCCAAAGAATTGATTGGGAATTCTTTCCACTATGAAGTAAACAACAAAAGTGTTTGTTAATGTTACTTGCTTATTTCCAAGAAATTGTTTTCTAGCGAAGTATTTGAGTGGGAGGACAATAGAACTTGATAAGGTTTATGAACCTGAGCATAATGATCAGAGTAGCGCAGCATCGGAAAATTGGTTTCGGAAGCGGCCACGACGATCATGGCTCTCATGACTACAAAGTGTTTTAGCCATGGAGATCGAAGTACATATTGAACCTTGTAGGTATGGTTTACTTTGTGATCAAATAAATGATTTGCGGACAAAGGATTGATTTTGAACAATGATAAACCAACTACAAAACAAAGAAGTTATGATGGGCCCTGACTCTGTTAAAATGGCCATGCGCCATGAAATCCAAGATAGATGAATACTTTATGAAAGTAAATGGATCTATGAAATTGATAGACTTGGATGAAATATCCTTAAAGAAAGCTTGACTTATCGAAAAATTGTTTACGACAAAGTTCAAAGAGTTGAATACGATAAGATTAGATCTTCCGTAGCAATGCTTATAGTCTATGTGGATTATTCTAGTAATCACTACATATTTCTTTTATGAGATATGCTAGTAGGATGGCAAAATACACTACTTAACGAAGTATGTATACAAGATACAACCAAGAGTTTTGCTGGTCCGTGGAATACTAGATAGGTATACAAGCTTCAATTGGATGAAGTAAGTATCACGGAGTTGGAATCTTCACCAGATGAAATAGTCAAAGAGTTTTTGATTTCATCAGAGACGATGAAGAGGCTTGAATTTGCAAGAAATTAAGTGGAAGCGCTAAGACACATTTATAATACTTTATGTAGGTGACATATAGTTGGTTATAAATGATGTAATTATATACTTGATTAAAAATGTTTCATTGAAAATAAACTTCAATGAAAGGATATGGACTGAAACAAATTTAGTGTCAAGATCTATAAAGATAGATTGAAACACATAAATAAGTTTAAGTCAAAGTACATATGATGGATATTGAAGTAGTTCAATATAGAAATATTAAGAAAATGTTCTTGTCATGTAAAGGTTTAACAAAGACTTGAGTGTATCTGACACTCAATGAGTAAAAACACATGAGTGATTTTAGATCACAATTAATATGTACACAATCAGATGTCTTGTGCTCTAAAATATTAGGAGCATATACCAGAATGATTCATGTGATGATCATTGGACAAACAGTAAGAATATCCCTGTGTGCTTTAGAAGAACCAAGGATACATATATAGTTTTATATGAGGTAATGACAAACAAATCGCTGTAAGGTGTTGCACCGATATTGTTTTGGTCACATATAAAAATAAATTTCAATCTAAATTAGGCTAAGTGTTATTTAAAAGGTAGCACAATGCTAGATTTAGAAGAGTTCTAAAATATTGTGACGGATTCTACAAAAGTAGGCAGAGTATGTCATTGTTTTGACAATAATTGAGGATGTTAAGTCAAGAAGTTCTTTGTGAACTTGGTGTAGTTCCGATAGTGTCAGAACTTTGAAGCTATATTGTGTATGACAATATTAGTGACATATTTCAGACCGCGGAATTAAGGTTCCACCAGAAGACCAAACATATTTGATGCCGACTCATTTGGAAAATGAGTGATGCGCTGAGACGCAAATGAATTGCAAAATACATACGTTTCTGAGCATGTCAGATCCGTTGACTAAAGCTCTCCCTAGGGCAAAGCATGACCAACACCAGAATGCCATGGGTGTTAGGTACCTTACAATGTAATCTAGATTATTGACTCTAGTGCAAGTGGGAGACTGAAGGAGATATGCCCTAGAGGCAATAATAAAGTGGTTATTATTTATATCTTTATGTTTATGATAAATGTTTATATATCATGCTATAATTGTATTAACCGAAACATTAGTACATGTGTTATATGTAGACAAACAAAGAGTCCCTAGTATGCCTCTTAACTATCTTGTTGATTAATTGATGATTAGTTTCATAATCATGAACATTGGATGTTATTAATAACAAGGTTATATCATTGTATGAATGATGTAATGGACACACCCAATTAAGCATAGCATAAGATCTCGTCATTAAGTTATTTGCTATAAGCTTTCGATACATAGTTACCTAGTCCTTATGACCATGAGATCATGTAAATCACTTATACCGGAAAGGTACTTTGATTACATCAAACGCCACTGCGTAAATGGGTGGTTATAAAGGTGGGATTAAGTATCCGGAAAGTATGAGTTGAGGCATATGGATCAACAGTGGGATTTGTCCATCCCGATGACGGATAGATATACTCCGGGCCCTCTCGGTGGAATGTCGTCTAATGTCTTGCAAGCATATGAATAAGTTCATAAGAGACCACATACCACGGTACGAGTAAAGAGTACTTGTCGGAGACGAGGTTGAACAAGGTATAGAGTGATACCGAAGATCAAACCTCGGACAAGTAAAATATCGCGTGACAAAGGGAATTGGTATCGTATGTGAATGGTTCATTCGATCACTAAAGTCATCGTTGAATATGTGGGAGCCATTATGGATCTCCGGATCCCGCTATTGGTTATTGGTCGGAGTGAGTACTCAACCATGTCCGCATAGTTCACGAACCGTAGGGTGACACACTTAAAGTTGGATGTTGAAATGGTAGAACTTGAATATGGAATGGAGTTCGAATATTTGTTCGGAATCCCGGATGAGATCCCGGACATCACGAGGAGTTCCGGAATGGTCCGGAGAATAAGATTCATATATAGGATGACATTTTATGTGAATTAAAATGTCGCGGAAGGTTCTATGGAAGGTTCTAGAAGGTTCTAGAAAAGTCCGGAAGAAACCACCAAGGAAGGTGGAGTCCACATGGGACTCCACCTCCATGGCCGGCCAACCCTAGTGGGGGAGGAGTCCCAAGTGGACTCCCCCTAGGGGGCCGGCCACTCCCCATATGGGAGGTGGAACTCCCACCTTGGTGGGAGTCCTAGCTAGGCTAGGTTTCCCCTCTCTATGGAAGGTTTTTGGTTCGGGTCTTATTCGAAGACTTGGAGACCAACTCTTGGGGATCCACCTATATAATGAGGGGCATAGGGGAGGGGGCCGGCCACACCAAAGCCACAAGTTGGCCGCACCCCCTTGAGGCCGGCCACCCCCTCCTAAACCCTAGCCGCCCCCCCCTCTCCTCCATATCTCCCGCGTAGCTTTAGCGAAGCTCCGCCGGAGTTCTTCACCATCACCGACACCACGCCGTCGTGCTGTCGGATTCAAGAGGAGCTACTACTTCCGCTGCCCGCTGGAACGGGAGGTGGACGTCGTCTTCATCAACAACCGAACGTGTGACCGAGTACGGAGGTGCTGCCCGTTCGTGGCGCCGGAAGCGATCGTGATCAAGATCTTCTACGCGCTTTTGCAAGCGGCAAGTGAACGTCTACCGCAGCAACAAGAGCCTCATCTTGTAGGCTTTGGAATCTCTTCAAGGGTGAGACTCGATACCCCCTCGTTGCTACCATCTTCTAGATTGCATCTTGGCTTGGATTGCGTGTTCGCGGTAGGAAATTTTTTGTTTTCTATGCAACGTTATTCTACACTTTTGGGATCCTAGAGAGAGAAACTGTCCATACCGGCGCTCCCGAAAAAGCGCCGACCATTTTTAGACCCCAATAAAACCGCCGGCATGCTCGCAACAATCCCTTCGCGAAGGGAGCCGATTGGAAGCGTCGGTGTCCAATTTCTGCTGAAAAGTTGTGCCCCGCTTGCATGTGACACAACCGTCTAAAGATTCCCTCTCTCCTACTTTTTCCGTCCCCACTTGCATGTGTATGCATGGTGTCGACGTCTCTATTGGGTTAATTGGTGTGAGAGGCGGTCCCCAAATGCTAAGTGCACGCAGCCGGCGCTCTTCATAGCCTGTTATCGGCGTGCATGCCGGCCATTTTTTAGGTGGACCGGTGGAGATGCTCTAAATCCACATAAACTTCTCGCACACAGTACCTGAATCCGGACAGGTTTGAGTGTCGATCGATGCCGACGCCTCAACTTAATTGCAGGCGCAGCCGCCTACCCGGTCCGTCGCGCAGGTGGAGGTATGGCCTGGACCGGAAGCGGGACGGATCGATTCCTGCGCCGGCAGCCCGCGGGCGAGGACTGGATCAGCACCCTCCCCGACGATCTCCTCCTCCTTGTCCAGCGCCGCCTCGACACTCGCATGGCGCTCGGCACCGGTGTTCTCTCCAGTCGCTGGGCCAGCCTCCCCCGGGAGCTCCCTGCCTTGGATTTCAGTGTCGGCGACATACTCCCGCCGCGCTACCACCAATGGATCCGCCTCCACGGTGACCGCGGAACTCATGCACCCAACACCGACAAGAAGCACATCGTGCCTAACATCAGGAGGTACGAGCGCCGCGCCATGCGGGCCTTGGCCAGCTCCGTCGAAAGCATCTTGGATGCGCCGGCTGATGACGACCGGCGGGTCAATAGGCTGAGCCTCCAGTTCTTCATCACCTCCATCTCTGGCTGCTGCATGAACCGGCTAATCGACAAGGCCCTCGATACTTGGGGGGTGGATATGATCTCGAGGCTGTTGCTAAGCCAACCTACTGTCACAGGCGGCAAGCACACACCTTTCCCAGCCATGGCCTGTGCAAGGAGCCCCGCACGTCACGCCTGCGAAGACTGAAGCTTGGAGGTTGCCTGCTCCCGCCGATGCACGAGTTCAGCGCCCTCACTACGCTCATCCTGCAAGACCTGCCGGAATCGACCCCCACAGCAGCCTACGAGGGTGTCTTCACCGAGAGAGGATTTCCTGGCGGAGCCGGTTCCTACCGGTCACCATCCGACCGGTAGGGTGCCTCGTGATTCGTGCTAATTTCTCTTCAATTTTTTACCTATTTTTTCATGATATGGTATATATGCGATATTTTTTAGATATAAATAAAAATGTAACAAAAATTTATTATTTTAACCATTATAGTTAATTTTCATCTACAGTATTCTAAAACCTGGTTTATATGAAAAAATTACAAGATTTTACAAAAAATTCTTTTAGATTTCAGAGAAGTATAATATGGATATAATATACACTAGATATAGGAAAGGAACCTAGCACGAATCACGAAGTACTGAACGATGGATGTGTGTCCGGTAGGTACCGGTTGCGTTAGGGCATCTCCAGCGGCGCGACGCAAACGGTCGCTCAGCGACCGTTTGCGTCCGCTTTGGTCGTAAATGCGTCTGGCACCGTCTCTAGCGGCACGACGCAAAGTGACCGGGCCGTCCGCGGAGACGCAAACCTGGCCCAAATATGCGCCAGGTTTGCGTCTCGGCGGACGCTGCGCGGACGCGCGCAAAGTGTCCGCTGCGGTCTCCACCGGGCCCGCCCGGCGGCGAGCCTCGCATGGAGGGCATCGCTTCCGCGGCCATCGCTTCCGCGGTCGGCGCTTCCGCGTCTGCGCCGCCATGAATGCCGCGGCTTCACGTTACGCGCGTGCACCGGCGGGCGGCGGGCGGGCTTCGCGCCGCCTTCAATGGCATCGTATCCCGTGCGCGGCCGCCCTTAAAAGTCCAGCGGCCGCGTTGCTCCTTCACCCACAGCTCCACTCGCACCACAACCGCCGCTGCGCCATGGGGAAGAAGAACGACTTCGAGGCCTCCGGCAGCGGCAGCAAGAAGGTGCCGCTCCCCGTCACGGTGGGGAGGCTCATGCACGGCAAATGGGTGCCGTGCGACGCCTGGTCCGGCGTGCGGCTGCCGGCGGCTGGCGACTCAGCTGCCGTCGGGTGCCCATCCCTCCGGTACCGCGCGCGCGAGCCTGAGCGGACCAAGGAGATCCGGCGGCGGAGGCGATATCTGCCGGAGGACCTCCTCGCCGATCCGGCGTACGCCATCGACTCGGAGAGTTGGCGTACGTACCTGTCCACGGAGACGGACAGCAGACGAAGGGCTGGCTTCATGGGCGACAGGTATTATCCCTTCGGCCCTGCACCGCCGGCTCGTCGTCAGCAGGCGCCGACGCGTCGTCAGCAGGCACCGACGCGTCGTCAGCAGCCGCAGCACAACGACCGCGAGGACGAGGACGGCGACGACGAAGCCTACGCCATGTACGACGACGACGACTACATCGTGGCGCTCGCGTACCATAGCGAGGACGTGAAGGACGACAGCGACGACTACGTCGGCCTCGTCTTCCACGAATGGCAGCAGGCCATGGCGGAGGGCTGGAACTTCGAGTTCCCCGACAACATGACGGACGACGAGATGGCCAAGGTCGGCCTCCTCGTCTCCGAGTACGACGCGCCTGTCCAGCCGCCGTTGCCCCGCTACGCCACCGCCGTCATGCCGCCGGGCTCGTCCGCGGATGAAGCCCTTCGACGAGCGCTCCTGGACTCGGCGGCGCCTCCTCCACCGCCGCCACGGCCTTGGGCGCCTCCCCACCGCCGCAACGGCCTTATGGCCGGGCTCCTCATCCGCCGCCACGGCCGCAGCCACGGGCGCCTCCACCGCCGCCTCGGCCGCAGCCTCCTCAACCTCGAGCACCGCCATCGCGCCCGGCGTACGCTCCCCCGGATGGCTACTGGCCGTGGGACATACCTGAGGTCATCTTGCTCGACAGCGACGAGGAGCAGCACGGCCACGATGCGCAGCAGTAGGCGTTTTAGGCTTTTTTTTATGTTTTCAAGTATGTAAGTTTATGTTTCAGTTTTTGTAAATTATGTTTCAGTTCAAAAAAAAAATGATTCGTCCTAAAAAAAATGCGTCGTGCCGTTGGAGCCACCCGACGCAAACGGACGCGCGGTCGTTTTCGACCAAAAGGGCCGACACAAACGGACGCGCGCGGATGCTAAAATGGGCCGCGCCGCTGGAGATGCTTAGAAAAGACTTTCCCTGTCTTCACCTCGTGCCAGCAGCTGCAGGTGCTTCACCTCAACTCCTGCGGCTGCAGTGGGGATAAGATCGTCGTGGTCGACGCCCCCATGTCAGAGATCAGAGAGCTTGTTGCGGACCACTGCGCGTTCCGCCGTATACGGCTCAGGGCTCTTCCTAGCCTTGAGCGCCTAGCATCTCTGCAAACTAAAGTGTACTTCGAGTCCGGCTCATGCCCCTCCCTCAGGCAGCGAAACTTCGCCTTGCGCCTCGGTACCACTCATGAGGGATTCCGCCATTGTTTTAGGGATTATCTGGAGCTGGAGCTTGACCTGTTTTTCCAGCATACCCCGGACATAACCAACATGATTATCCGGTTCACTGGACCTGGCAGATGGTTTATGCCATCAAGCTCCCCGTCGTTACTGTTGCCTAATCTGAGGCGTCTACTGGTTGCCGATGTGCCTTCGTCCTGGGATGTCACATGGCCCCGTCTTCTCCTTGAGATGGCGCCGTACCTCGAGGTTCTTCACATTCACATTACCCCTTGCACGGAGGAGCCCAATGATGAACTACTATCCTGGCAGCCCACAAGGCGTCCGCAACATCACTTGAAGGAGTTTGTGATGGCTGGTTTCGAGGGAACTGAAAGGCAGATTTACCTTGTCAAGTTCGTCATGTCAGTCTGCACAACATTGCGTCGTGTCATCTTGTCCAAGAATGGGTATGCTCGGGACAAGGGGCTCTGGGACTGGGAGATGGTAACGCTGCAGTACTCATGGTCCGACCAAGAGAAGGATACTATGCTGAAGCAGATTATGGATGGTGTTTCTTCCTCGACTGCTCATGTTCATATGGTTTGAGGCTGAAGCAGATTATGGATGAGGGTTTTTCTCCACAGCTCTGAGCAGATTATCTTTAGTTTCATGTGGTAAAAGTCATCGGCATTATTTCAATCCACTACATGCATTTGACTGAGTCATTTGTAGTTCTCATTTGTCAAGCCATGCTTTGAGCTGTCAACCCAACGTAACCGTAAAGTGTTTTTTTTCTTGGGGGGGTGGGGGGGGGGGGGGGGTATATATATTTGCCACACTTTTCTCTGAATTGTCTATTACTTGCCACATGAGCACCACATGTCAGTGACACAGGGTGTGGCAAATAATAGAAGTGCAAAGAAAAGGGTGGCAAACTGTAAAATCTCCCGGATTATGGGTAGTCTGTATGTCTTTTTGGTCTGTGAGCGTGTGTTATACATATCACCTTTATTTTGTTATATGATAAATTATGGTCCTTGACTTTGGTGCCTTAGTGCAGTTCCTTCTTAGCGCCAGCCAGGTTATCGTGTTAACACAAAATCATGAAACTGGATTTCGCTGTAGCATGAGATTTTCCAGTTTACATATATGGATAGTGTGTTACTGATGAACTCATGTAATTTGTCATAATCAAACCTGTATTCTGCACTACACAGTAAATTTTCATCAACCTATATTATTCGTGCCCTTATAGTAAATCAGGGAAAGTATATTGGATATGAATTCAGAGGATCTTTTATATAGTGTACATAATGTAGACTATTATCTTTTTGTTTGTTTGCGATTATAGGAACTTGCTGTTTCTTTGAACATAGAGTCAAGGCTTTAGATATGTTATCTCTCCACCTTGTATTTGGGCCTTTGGCTCATCAGGTACTGCTCATTTATTTCCTTGAATGTTTCTGTTTCATATCTAGGAACATCCAGCGTGAAAAATTTCTGGCAAAAATGTTTACCTTCCAACTGAGTTGTCAGCATACCCGTTGTTGTTACTTTTACACACTGTTTTGAGTACTTACCATGTGTACTGCTTCATAAGGAAAAAAATAACAATGCTTTTCTACAATCCCTAGATCAGAAAGAACATAATTTTTGGACACCTACATACCTTCAAAGATACTATCACAATTCTTGAAATCTTTAATATTTTGGATTAATTAGTATGTTACCTTGTTGGCCACTATCTTCCTTACAGGTCACATCTAAAATATGTCACTTTGTCAATAGTATTTTCAGTAAAAGTCTAGGCACACCTTTATTTCTTTGTACAAGATTAAACATGTTATGACCGGCCTGACTTATTCCAGGAGGGGGCCCAATCATGGGCCCAATTAGGGGCTTAGCCCATTTAGTTTGTTTAGTTTCAGCTCATAAATACTAGATGTAATCCGTACGTGAACAGGCAAGCAATAAACAGATCTTATAGATCATTATTGCCGACTCCTTGAGGAGTCGGTCTTCCCTGCCCTAGCCGCCGCTTCTTCCCTTGCGCCGCCTTCTTCCAACCTCGCGACGGCGGCCAGCCGCCGGCGCCGCCTTCCTCTCCCTCGTCCAGACACACTTCCACCCCTACAATCTACGTAACCGGCCTGGTAGGATCGCGGATCCTATCAATTTGGTATCAGATTGTCCTCGTACGGTCATGTCGTCTTCGCCGGCCACCACCACCACCTCCGCGCCGCCCAACCCGCCGCCTTCCGCACCGCCGCCCTCGCAGCCGCCGCCCTCCACGGGAGCCGCGGCATCCATGGCGGGGGCCTCCGACGTCGCTCCCCTCCTCTCGCAGCAGGAGATCTCGACGGCCATCCGCGATCTCGCCATCGCGGTCCAAGGCATCCGCCCGTACCCGATCGGCACGCGGGGATGACCACGCCGCCGCCGTCGCCGGCCCTCAACGCCATCTCGGCCGCGCCAGCGTTTCCGCCCGTCCAGGGCGTACCCGCCCCGCCCCCGGCCTCGCCGCCTCCACCGCCGTGGTCGTCGTGGCAGCCGGCCCCTAGCGCCGGGCCCGCCTCGCTGCCCCAGGGCGTCCCCATCCAGCGGGTGCCGTTTCCGCCGTCGCCCTCGCGGCTCCCGGCGTGGGTGACCGCGACGGAGCCTCCGCCCGTCTACTCGGCCGCATCGGCGCCTCCTCCCGTCTACACGGCTGCCGGGGACCCTCCGAGGCCCTCCTTTCCGGAGCCGGCATACTCGCGCTTTGCGGAGCCTTCCGCCGGCCGCGCGGAGTACCCCGGCCGGGCGCCGCCGGCCCAACCCCCCACGCTACGCCAAGCTCGACTTCGCCACGTACGACGGTGTCGAGGACCCCCTCAACTCGGCTCAACCAATGCGAGCAGCTTCTTTCGAGGGCAGCGCACCCTCGCCTCGGACCGAACTTGGCTCGCCTCGTACCACCTCCGCGGCGCCGCCCAGACATGGTATTCCTCCCTCGAGCAGGACGAGGGCGGCATGCCCCCATGGGACCGCTTCCGCGAGCTCGCCTTCTACGCTTCGGTCCCCCGATTAGCGGCGGTCGCTTGGCGGAACTCGGGCGTTTGGCCTTCACCACCACGGTACAGGACTTCGCCGACCGCTTCCGAGCCCTCGCATGCCATGCGCCCGGGGTGACGGGGCAGCAGCGCGCCGAGCTCTTCATTGGCGGACTGCCGGACCACATTCGCGTCGACGTGGAGATGCGGGATCCCCGAGGACCTGCGGTCGGCCATGTACTACGCTCGTGCCTTCGAGCAGCGCGCCCGGGCCATGCAGCGCAGGCCTTCCCGGCCAGCGACGTTCAGCCCAGCCGCCCGCCCTCCACCGACACCACCGAGGCCGGGCGCTCACGGCCGTGACTCATGCGGGGCACTCCGATCCAGCCGCGACGCGGCCTTTCCGTCGGCTGACCACGGCGGAACAGCTCGAGCGCCGTCGTAAAGGGTTGTGCTTCAACCGCGACGAGCTCTATGTACCGGGCCACGTTTGTCCACGCCTGTTCTACTTGGAGACCGTAGACGACATTGCGGCCGATGTCGTCGCAGCTCGGGCTGGCCGACGCGGCCGTCTCCAAGGCCGACGCCGTTCCGGGATGAGTTCCGCCGGCGGTTTCCAGCTATCCAGCTCGAGGACGAGCTGTTTGAGAAGGCGAGGAGAGATGTTATGACCGGCCTGACTTATTCCAGGAGGGGCCCAATCATGGGCCCAATTAGGGGCTTAGCCCATTTAGTTTGTTTAGTTTCAGCTCATAAATACTAGATGTAATCCGTACGTGAACAGGCAAGCAATAAACAGATCTTATAGATCATTATTGCCGACTCCTTGAGGAGTCGGTCTTCCCTGCCCTAGCCGCCGCTTCTTCCCTTGCGCCGCCTTCTTCCAACCTCGCGACGGCGGCCAGCCGCCGGCGCCGCCTTCCTCTCCCTCGTCCAGCACACTTCCACCCCTACAATCTACGTAACCGGCCTGGTAGGATCACAGATCCTATCAAAACAGCTCCTTGTGTAGGTATAAAATAAAATGTATTACGCTAAGTACCTGATTCTTTCTAAGCGTTTCCACCTAAAATAATATTTAGTAAAGCAAGAACAGAGCATGCACACTATTTGTAATTTTTCCAACACTTCTAATATTTTAAAAAATCAGTATAGCAAGAACAGTATGCCTTAATATTAAAGATACTTTTGTATAGATAAGAATGAAATTTATTTATGGGTATTCAATTCGGCTCTTGGGTGTAGCTGCTCCCAAAATCAGGACAGATGACATTCACCAAGATTTGCTCACACTCTTGTATATTTTCTGCCGTATTTTAGATTGTTTTGACGTTTGGTTCAGTGGCCTGCTACAAACCAACGGTACTTTGGCTGGTGCATATCCCTTTGGCTCGACTTGTTGAAAACACTAACTGTCATCTCGTTCTTTGTCGCTGTGCATATTTCCTTTGGCTCGGCTTCTTAAAAACACTTACTGGCATCTTGTTCTTCGTGACTTCTTTTGCTAGCTTGTAGCTCCATCCATAGTGCTGCTCTGTGCAAATGATCTATCCCTGGGCAGAACAAAGTTAGTGAGTCATAAGTGTTTTCTTCTATGTGAATTATGTAGACACCTCTCGCCACCTTGGACCAGCAGGAGATCCTTGGTCTCTTGCTTATGCCTCAGCAGTCGTGTGAGAGCTGAACGCTAGCTTCTGCGGCCGGCCTGCTGGGGTGTCTTGCCGGCTTAGATAGGAACGATAGTGACCTGGCCATCTGTATAGTAGCTTGTTCTGTGGTTGATCCGAAGAAGGCCAGCAGACCTGAGACAGATGTAGTTACCCTCTCAAACACATCATGATATCTGGTCTGGAGTCTGGACTGTGTTGTGTCTTGACACCAGATGATTGGGCTGGTTCTGCAGCTCGGTGTGGTTCAGAAGAAGATTGTCATAGTTGGCCTGCAGCGTGTTGTTATCTTGTAGGAGACTCGCATGGTTGTTCTGCATAGTAGTGCACGCCTGGGATACTCAGTGTCTTTCCCAGTGCCTCCACATTCTTTCTGTCTGTTTCAGCCACATCTTGATGCATTCTCTGATATGTGTCTAGTGCTGCAACCTTTTTCTCCATCTGAATCTTGACTTTGCAGTTGACATCGTCAACCTTTACATGTTTCTGTGTGCAGAGGAAGTTGATGGCTCCTTCTGCTGCACTATTTACATGTAATTATAGTCCAGGCATGCGTTTCCATAGAAAGTCCTTGGAACAGGAAATGCACTGAAGCTATCTGGCGGCACATCCATGCCGATCCATGCAGGTACTGCAGATGGCTAATCTTTTTTTTTTTTTAGACTGAAGGCTCGAGCAGAGCCCGGCTTTAAATTAATAAAGCAACACCATACAACCGAAGGTTCGAGATACAACTCACACCGATATCACGAAGGTAACAGCTCACAAACAACCACATCCAAATGCCCCAACATTTGGAGAACACAAACACACGGACACGAGCATAGTCCGGATACATAGAAGATAAGATAAAGACAGCGAAGAATGATATGTCTGCATCCTGGAGTAAGTGTGGAGCGTGCGCAGTCTGTCAATGGTCAGCTCCACAGCCTCCCGGTCCTGTCTCCTAGCCACTTGCTTCCACACCTGTAGATAGAGAGACATTTTGTATATGCAATCAGCAGGTTGACTAGGGAAGCGCCCCTCAATGGTAAATTTGTTTCTAATGTTCCAGAGGGTCCAGCACAGCGCCGCACAGCTAATCCAGTAGACCCGTTTAGTTTGGCCTCTATACGGATGAAGCAGCCTATAAACGTCCGCCAAGCACGTGGGGTTCCAAGAACAATGCAGCAATTCTCTAACCGCACTCCACATGAATCTGGCTAAGACGCAGGTGAAGAAGATGTGGTTTGTATCCTCCATCTCTCCACAAAGGGCACATCTCCCCGAAGATGGCCCCCTCCTCCTACGAATATTGTCATTAGAGGGAAGGCGTTTGCGCACTAGCTGCCAGAGGAAGATCCTGATCTTGAGAGGAACAGCAATCCTCCACAGCACCCCATAATGCTTCCGTGTCGTGCCTCGGCAAAGCCTAAGATATAGGGATCGAACGAGAGAACTCTCCGGAGGGTTCGAGAGACCATCGGATCACATCCCGTCCGGCCCTCGGATCCACTCGTCCGGAGTTCCCTCCGGATGTCGGTGAGCTCCACGTGCTCAAGCCTGCCAAGCTCCCTGCGCAAGGGGATGTCCCAAAACCCGCCGGCAGCGGCTTGCGCCACCGAGGCCTCCGGGTCCGCCGTGATGGCAAAAAGGCCTGGGAATCTCTCCCGAAAGGGTCTCGGTCCTAACCACCAATCGTGCCAGAACCGGGTCGATGTCCCGCTAACCACATGATGCTTTGTCCCCAAACAAAGCACTCGCTTGATCCTCTGAAGCGTGTTCCAGAATTGTGATCCCCTTGGGTGCGAGTCTACCCAGATATCTCTACCGTTCAGGTATTTGCCGCGGACGATGTCCGCCCACAAACCCTGGGCGCCAGACAAGAGTTTCCAAACCCATTTTGCCATGAGACAAACGTTCATGAGTTTGGTGTCCATGATGCCCAGTCCCCCATGGACTTGGGCATACAAACCGCGTCCCACCTGACCCAATGGTATTTCTTCTTCGGGCCGTTAGCCTCCCAAAAGAATCTCGCGCGGTGTTTGCGAAGGACGTCGTGTATGCCGTCCCCCAGCATGCACACCCCCATGGCGTGTAAGGGCAGGCTCGACAGGCAAGCGTTCACCAGGATGAGGCGTGCCGCCGAGGACATGAACTTACCCATCCACGGGTCTGCCCGTTTAGCCACCTTTGCTGTTAGCGGACCCCAATCCGCGGCCGTAATGGCATGGTCGGAGATAGGAAGGCCAAGATATGTGAAGGGAAAGGACCCTTGCTTGCAGTTAAGCATGTTGGCAATCCTCTGTTTCTCCCGGTCCGAGGTCCCCATGACCATGACCTCACTCTTATGGAAGTTAATGCGGAGCCCCGACATGTTCTCAAAACAGAGAAGGAGGAATTTCAAGTTGGTGATAGCCAGGTCCTCCGGCTGGATCATGATGATCGTGTCATCCGCATACTGGAGATGTGAAACCCCTCCTGGTATGATGTGCGGGATAACACCCTCAATGTGTCCCGCCGCCAGCGCTTTGTCCAAAATCGCGGCCAACGCCTCAGCCACGAAATCGAAGAGGAGAGGAGAGAGCGGGTCCCCTTGACGCACGCCTCGCCCATTCCTAAAGTAGTTGCCTACCTCACCGTTAATGCTGATCGCAGTTTGGCCCCCTGAGACCAAACTGAGCACCCGGTGGACCCACCCTGGGTTAAACCCCTTCCGGAGGAGCACCTCCCGGAGAAAATACCAATTGACTCGGTCGTAGGCTTTCTCAAAGTCAAGTTTCAAGAAGACTCCCCTAAGTCTCTTGGATTTCGTCTCATGAATGATCTCCTGAAGGGAAATAATCCCTTCATGAATAAGTCGACCCTTAATGAAGGCCGTCTGGGTTCTACCAATGTAACTGTTAGCTATGGGGGAAAGCCTGATCGCAAACGCTTTAGCAACAAATTTAAAGATAACATTGATCAGAGCAATCGGGCGGAATTGGCGAATATCCTCCGCCCCTGAACCTTGGGGATGAGCGTAAGCACCCCAAAGTTAAGCCTCGCGATATCCACACGTCCCAGTGCAAAGCCGTTAAGGATGGCCAAGATGTAGGGCTTGACCAAGGCCCAAAATCTCTTGAAGAAAATGACCGGGAACCCGTCCGGGCCAGGAGCCGTGTCAACCTTCATAGCCTTGAGCACCCCGTCCACCTCCTCCCCTGAGAAGGATAGCATAAGGTTCTCATTCTCAGCGTCCGAAACCCGTCGGTCCGCCACCCGGGTATCTGCGCCGGGGAGAACAGCCTGTTCTCCCCTTCCGCCCCATAAGGTTACGGTAGAAGTCATAGATGTGCTTCTGCAGGTCCCTGCTCTCAGTGATGATCCCCTGATCAGTCACCAGACGAGCGATGGTGCATTTGCGTCTGCGCCCATTGGCAATCGCATGGAAGTACGCCGTATTCGCATCCCCGTGGAGGAGCCAGGCCTGGCGACCGCTGCTGTCTCCAATACTCCTGCTCCATATTGAGCAGGTGCGTGAGTTGGCCTTCCAAATGATACCTCAGCGCCCAGCCCTCGTCATCCAGACCCGTGGTGTCTGCACGTGTATCCAGGGCCTGAATCCTCCCAAGGATGTCCTCCTTCAAGGCCCGCTCCGCCTTCCCAATGTTGGCTCCCCAGCCCTTGAGGAATTGCCTCAGACCCCCGGAAACGTGCTGCCAGGCATCGATGGGGTCAAAGAAGGGGCCCCCTAGTCCCTCCAAGCTATGCCACTTAGCCGTGACCAACTCCCCAAAATCCGCGCGTTGCAGCCAACCCTTCTCAAAGTAGAAGCGTGTGGCACGACGCCTAGCATCCTCCCCAGAATCCAGGATCAGTGGGGCATGGTCCGATCCGATGATCGTCAAACCAGTAAGGGAGCAAAGGGGAAATAACATCTCCCAGTCAGTGGAGACCAACACCCTATCAAGGACACTCCTTACCGGGTTCAGCTGTTTGTTAGTCCAGGTGTATCTGGCTCCGCCCCTGCGGATCTCGCGAAGTGCAAGGTCAGCGATACATTCGTTGAACCTGTGCACCCGCGGCCAGTGGATGTTGTCATTGGACTTGTCCTCTGATCCCCTAATCAGGTTAAAGTCGCCGCCAACCACCAGCGGAAAAGGGCAGGCGTTGACGGCAAGCGACAATTCCCCCAAGAATTCGTCGGAGAAGCGGTGATCCGCCGGGCCATAAACCACGAAAACCGTCCACATACAGTTAGTGGCTAATTGGAGGATATCCACCCTAAGGAAGAATCTCCCCTCCGTCCAGGCGATTGCCTCGAACGTGTCCTCGTTAACCCCCACGAGGATCCCTCCCGAGTGCCCCAACGCCGGAAGGGAGTGCCAAGCAAATTTCCCTTGTGGGTCAATCGATCTCAGGTCCGTCTGCGAGAACTCGCATTTAATCGTCTCCTGTAGACCCACAATGTCAAGCCGCTCTCGGGTTAAGAGTTCCCGGATCTGTGGCTGGCGCCCCGGCGCGTGATAGCCACGAATGTTCCAGAAGCCCGCTCTCATGGCGCTCCTGGGCATCTCCGTCCGCGACGGGTGGCCAACCTGGTCTTGCTCCTGCCCCTTGCATTGGCATGGGGGGCAGCATCCCTGTCGTGTGAAGGGTCGGCAGAAACCTCCCCACTCACGACGACAACCTCTGCCTGAGCGGCCTCACGCGACTCAGCAGGAGCCTCCCCAACCGGGAAGCCTCGCCGGCCTCACTATGGGCCCGGCGGGCGGCAGCCAACGCCAATGCCGCTTGAGCCTCTTCCTTGGCACGGATAAACGAGATAGCGTCCGTGGCCGTCCCCGCTTCAACGGAGAAGGCCAGCCCAGCATCGTGCGCCACCGTCTCCAGGTGCTCATCCGACACCTTTCGCAAAACCACGAACTCGGAGGCAGAAGGAGGGGGTGGGATCGTACCTGTCGGGTCGAGGTTCTTCGCCGCGGTGAACTCCTTGGCGCGCTGCAAGATGGGGACCGCCGACGCAGGACCCTGGAGCCGGGCGCTCTTGCGCGCCGGGCCAACTGGCACAGCCCGCGTGCGTCGAGCCCGCGGCACCGTCACCCCGCAGAGCGCCGGCCTGCGCGCGACGTCGTCCGTGTCGTCCACCACGCCTCCTTCCTCCTCCGCCTCCGCCGCGTGACCAGAACCCTTGTGTGTCGCCGGAGACCCCAACGAGTCCGCGGAGTCGTAGTCCGACCCGGTGGTGAGAAGCGTGGAGGAGTCGACCGGCGGAGATCCCGGCGGGTCCGCCCTGATCGCCGAAGGCGGGTGAGAGGGAGGGAGCTCCCTCCGCGCTCCCTCGGCCGCCCTGGACTGCTCCAAAACCACCAAAGGAACCGGGCAGATGGCTAATCTCAGCAGTGGTGACAGTGCGTATCGCTAGCTGCAGAGTATCGTTACACCGGTGGAGGATCACTTGCCTGGGTATATAGACAGTCTGTGCGGCCTGCAAAGAAAGGTAAATCAATACAACTCTGCGAATCTGTAGAAGTATTAACCCTATATAATTACAGCTGAAAATAGACAACAAAGGCTGTATTTAATTTTGCACAATGAGCAAGGTCTTGGATACTGGACATAGATTGTGAGTATGCCTACAATTATAGTGTGCTTCTATGACCCTAAATAGTTGTAGGAAACTGTAAAATTGTGTCTTAAATTCCAACAGATCTTTTAGATGCGTTCTGATTGTTCATCTAATATAGAGAATCCATGATTTGATGGTACATCTGACTCACAACTACATGTTCTATGAATATGTCTCCCAAATTATAAGAAGATGGAAATAAATAAAGAATCATTTCGAAAATTTCTGTGGAAGTGATCTATCTGTGCCACACAACTTTAACTGGTTATGAGCAAGAAATATGAGAATGCAGTAATTACTTAAGAAAAATTATGATTTCATAGGAACATGGCTATTGTGTCTTGAAGACCTGAAGAGCATGCAGGTTTCACATAAGCTAGGCTTAATATCTTTTTTTTGCGGGTAGGCTTAATATCATTAGGCGTAATGAATTCATCAAAATTATATGATCCATAACTTAAATTCTATTTTGTAGCCATGCAAATGCATGCTTAACACTGTACAGGATATGCGCATGAAAAGTTTGAATTAGTAAATACTTTGCTAGATGAACTGAACATAATCTGCTTGCTCCTTTTCTGTTGGCCTGATTTTTTTTTTTTGCCATGAATGATTTCTAAAACCGGACTATCTATTGGGGATGGCATTTTGGCACCCCAGGCGCTCCTGCTCCTTTTATCCATAGGGTGAAAACTTTTTGGGATCTGCACCTGCCGCATTTTTGTGGGATAGATACAGTCGAGCAGATTTTTTTTATACAATCACATCATATGTTGGGCAGCCCCGCGGCGCCCAGATGCCGTGGCTATGCCGAGGGCAAGACCGTCGGCGTCTGCTGGAGCACCGTTAATGGCGATGGCGCGCCGTGGCCAAACGCCGAGGGCAGCTACGCCGAGGGTGACGTCGCACCGTCGGCATGGGCGGCGTACGCCGACGGCCGAGCCTACGCCGAGGGCACGGTGCCAGGTGCC
Organism: Lolium rigidum; assembly: GCF_022539505.1. Classification (NCBI taxonomy): domain Eukaryota; kingdom Viridiplantae; phylum Streptophyta; class Magnoliopsida; order Poales; family Poaceae; genus Lolium; species Lolium rigidum. Next base: position 249,460,445 of record NC_061511.1, read on the forward strand.
GAGGGGCCTCGACGCCGAGGCGCTATGCCGAGGGCTGCCGTCGGCGTAGCCTACGCCGAGGGCCAGGCGTGGCTACGCCGAGGGCAGCCGGCCGTCGGCGTCTTCGTCGATTCCTGTAGTGACCATTGGCTCCGGCATAGGCGTGGTGGACTGTAACACTTGCCGTCAAGTGTCCAAACCAGTTGTGAAGCCCCTTACCGCCTAGCACGTGGACCGGTTGCCCAGAATCTATGTGACGTGATGATCGATTAATGTTCTTGCATATTTTGTCTCTAGAGCGCCAATGAGTGTTGATTCCCTCTGCTAGACAGAAACCCCGCTCCCTGTTTCCGTGTTCTCCCGCCCCTGTTTGTCACTGTGACTGCAGAATGTCCAAGGATGCCCGTGGATTTTCTTGGTTCTCTTGTGTCTTGACCCTTGATCGTTCTCTAGGGGGGCATGTTTCATGGCTGGTCACGTGATTGCATCACAGTCCAGTGTCTCTATGGACTATATGGTCTAGTGTCTTGAATCACATCTTGTATCAGAGAGAAGTTTATACAACAGCATAGGCATGGAGGATATTTGATCCAATACATATTGGTGTACTGATTTTCTTTGTCAGCATATTGAGGGGCAATTTATAATATACCATACATTTCTTTACAACTCATATTGATGTACTGATTGATATTTATACTTGTACAGGAAGCACATACATGCAGACGGCTCAAGTAAATTCTGAAACCGGCACCGGCTATGTGCCAATGGCCACTCAAGGCGTGGGCAATAGTTGCACAACCTCACGCAGCTCACGGTCGAGTGCCTTGAATCACATATATTGCCTTCCAGCCGGTTGACATTGGGCGAGATCACGGTTGCATGCAACTTGCAGGATTTGGCGATCAAGTTAACTGATTTGCTTGCTCATCTTTTACCATTAAAGTAGTACTGCTGCCACATGCATTTGATCAGGCAATCAGACTGTTCACTCATTTTGATTGCATGCATCGCGCGCCGTCCTGGATTGCATGGAAGAAAATGTCATGTAATTCAGGCTCAAACTACAGTATCCAAATGCATCGACCAGCTGAGGGACAGTTCATCGTTTGATTAACAAATTGTAGCCCGTGAATAATCGGTCGTGGTGATAGGGGGTGATCGACCTGAGACGACTTAGAGCATCTCCAGTCGCGTCCCCCAAACCGTCCCCCAAAGGGATTTGGGGCGCGCCGGACAAAAAAAGCGTTCCAGCCGCGTCCCCCAAAGCCCTTTTTTGTCCGGCGCGGCCCGATACGGTGTCCGGCGCCCCGAGCCCGTCCCCGTCCCACAGGGGACGCTCCGGGGACGCCGGACACAACGAAAAGCGAGGCGGGGAGTGGCGGGGCCGACGCGTCCGCGGCACGGAAGGCTAAAACCCCGTCGCCTACCTTTGGTCAAGCGACGTTAATGGCGTCCCTGTTTTCCCGGGCGACGCGAGGGACGCGTCTCGTCGTGCATGGCCGCGTGGCCGTCCGCGCCGGAGTTATTGCGTGCAACCACCCGCTGCCGCCGCTGTTTTAAGACGCCCTCCGGTTATCGCCGCTCATCATAATCCTTCTCGTCGCCGCCGCCTCCCGCTTCCCGGATCCTCTCCTCGCCGCTCAAAAAATGTCGTCCTCCCGCAAGATCGCCGCGGCGAACGGCTCCGGCCGCGGCAGCCTCACCGTGGCGGAGGCGTGGGCGCCGTACCACGCCCGGTATCCGGTCCCGCCGGACGTGCGGCTGCCAAGCGGCGGCGGCCGGAAGATGGCCGTGAACGGCATTGGCATCCCGCCGCCGCCGAAGCCGGACACGCAGCAATGGCGGGACGCCATCAAGGCCCGTCGGGCTCAACTCACCGCCGAGGAGCGGGCGGATCCGACATGGGCGGCCAAGGACAACGACGGCGGTGGACGACGTACTTCAAGGCCAAGTACGACGTCGAGCTGCACAAGCACCGACGGGCTCATCGGCGGGCCCAACAGCTGGAACAGGGAAGGCCGCGCCACTGTTCAGGGCGTTCCGGGCGCACCCTCGAGAACGTCATCCGCGGCCTCCGCAACGGCGCTCCGCGGCCGGAGATGCCGTCGTCGCCGCCGCCTTCTCCTCAATGGCAGCCGAGGAGGACGACGTACTCGTCCTCCTCGCACTCTTCTTCCTCGGGGCCGGCGCGATCGACGCCGTCGTCGTCGTACCGGTCGGCGCCGTATACCGTTCCCAAACGGGAGGTCAAGGAGGAGCCGGCGACGCCCGTCAACACGAGGCGTGGCGGTAGTGGCAGCGGGCGGCAGCAAGGGAGGCGCGGCGGCGCCCTCCTCATCCCGAAGCCGGAGGTGAAGGAGGAGCCGGAGGAAGCGTCGCAGCGGCGCTGCCGGCGGAGTACGAGCGGCAGCAGCGGCTCATCGCCAGCAGCCGACGACCCCGAGGACCGCCCGGGGCTGCGGGAGGCATTCTTGGCGTCCATGGACGACAAGGACGCCTGGAGGGGCGACCTGGACGCGGCGATCGCCATGTCCATCCGCGACTCCGGCAAGCCGCCGGTGGACCTCACCGACGACGGCGAGGCAGGACCAAGCGGCTTGGTGAAGGACGAGCCCGTGGACGAGCCCGTCGACGAGCGCGTCAAGCGGAGGTCGTCACCGACGAGATGTACAACTTCCGGCAGTACTACGACGCCTCCGGCCGCCGCAAGTGGTTCTAGATTAGGTTTAGTTTTAAAGTTAGTCAAATTTCGTTCGAATCTATGTAAGTTTGGACGAATCTAATCGAATCTAGTCAAGTTTAAAATTTACGAAATTTTGTTTGGGGGACGCGACCGGGGAGCGACGTCCCCCAAACGCGGCACGAACGAAACACGTCCCCCAAACGCTCAATCCGGCGCGGTTTGGGGGACGGTTTGGGGGACGCGACTGGAGATGCTCTTAGGACTTTGTACAGCCACTCAACTTACACCCACATTCCATGGCTCGAATATATGCATCTCTGCCAGATACAGACTGCACCCACTGCCGGATGTTTGAAGGTTTCTACGCTACTAGAGGCCTCTCATGCATGTGTGACCTGCCTTAACTTAACTGGAGTATATATCTACTTATCACAGAGACGAACATGGCTACTTGTCCGCCATGCATATCCTTTTGTCTATAAAACATGTTTGATTTGGTCAAGACCAGCTGACAGTGCCATTGATAATTGTCACAAGTCAACTCAACTAGGAGACTAAGCGGCCACTGGTTTATCACCACAGCACACAAACAGAAGATAACCAGTAGTGCATGTTTCTCGTCATCGGCGACCTTGCAAATGTACGTATTCCGCGTGAAAGACACGAGGTAAGACGTACACGTGGCAGTACGTAGGTCAATTGAGAAGCCGCGGGCAAATATCTACTAACTCTTTTCCTAATGTTTTTTTTTTTTTGGAGAAGAATAACAAAGTACTCGAGTCGTGACTAAGTTGTACCTTAGGGAGCAATACAAGTTGTGTTTACATTGGGCTTATATAGTGCGAAGACGAAGTGGTATATCCTATCAACTTTGTCCAAAGAAAGATAAACACGAGATGGTTTGATAGTTCAGATGGTGGTTGTATCCATAGGCCTAGCCCACCTGAATTTGAGTCGCTTCATTGATGCATAATATTCTTTCAACGGCAAGTGTCATTTTTGTCGGTAGTGAGGTGCTTTTGGTGACTTCTTCGGCCTTGCAACTCGAGGAATTTTGGTCTACTGTAAACGTTGTGTGAGTGTATATTTATGGCACACATGTGATTCAAAATTATAAGGTAAACCTAATTAAAATTTAGCTCGTGTAGCATGGAGCATGCATGCATTCAAACATGGACCCTTTTTTAGTAATAAGCCCTCAATTGTGAAGCATCGCACTTTTCAGTTAGGAAGGGAGTAGTACCTTAGGGTGTTACAAGTTTGTTTATCTCTAAGCTGAATGATTCCTACGAAAATTCAAACACACATCATGATGGATTGTTGGTTACATGGCATTAGAGACTCCATTTCCCAACAATGTGTTGTATAGACAAACCAAAGGAGAAAATGGTACTCTAGATCTAGTATTTATGCAAGGGGATAGTTCATTTTCATTTTTTTTTGTTAGGTTCTTAGGTTCATAACACAAAATAGGTTCTCTACAAAATCATTAGCGATAAGGGTTGATCTTACAATTCTACTGTTGTATTATTTACATGGGTTTTGCATATATAACATGTTCGTACCTGCAAGGATACATCAAATAGTCAAACAATTGCAGACATGCCAGCTCGGGTAGAAATTATATGTTTCGTTTTTTAAAAGATATTACTAAATTTTCTCAGCCAAAAAAAAAATCTTACCTCATAATGCCTAATGGACACTAGCACTAGTGGAAAAGAGGCCTTTCGTCCCAAGCAAATGTCCCCGTTTTGAAACAAACCGGGACCAATGGGGGGCATTGGTCCCGGTTCATCATGAAAACCCTTTAGTCCCGGTTCGTTTGGACCCTTTAGTCCCCCTTTGTATTACGAACCGGGACTAAAGGGTGGTCTATGGAGAAAAAGTCTTTAGTCCCGGTTCGTATTACCAACCGGGACTAAAGGGTCCCGGTTCGTAATACGAAGGGGGACTAAAGGGTTTTCTGCCTCCCCATGCACCTCCACCACCCCCCCCCGTGGATCGCCTTTTTAACTCTGTAAAATATAAAAGAAAATGATAGAAAATTCAAAAAATAAAATCTTTTCAGATTCCTGTATGTTACACAACCTACTATTAGGAAAAATTAACAAATTTGAGTTTTCATTTTTTTGCAAAAAAGGTTTGAAAAATGGTAAAACCGCATTAACTTTTGCATACGACGTCGAAAAAAATGTGTAATATATCAAAATCATCGTGGGAAAAAATTACATCCGAATTCACAGGGGTTTACCCGGTTAGCCAATTTTTAGATTCTCAAAATTCCAAATGAAAATATGAAAGCAGGAAGATTTTAGTTTTTGCCAGAAATTCGGAATTTTATATTTTTAAATTTTTTAAAATAATAATTACATCATGCATAAAGATTACTATTACTTAACCATAAAGTTAGCCAATTTTTAGATTTTCAAATTTTCAAGTTTGGCAAAAAAATATTAAAAAATAATAAATTAAAAAACTATTATAATACAAATTAAAAAATTTAAAATTATAATACCATTACCACAACATGTTATTACGTCATTAGTTTTGTTTATTAAAATAATTATTTGTAATTCGAATAATAAATAAGTGTGACATCGACCAATATGTTAATACGATTGATATGATACTAGTATCACAACATGCGCGCGAAGCACTTGGAAGCGGGATGAGAAAGGAACTTGGAAGTTAAGCGTGCTAGTGCCGAAGTAGTGGGAGGATGGGTGACCGAGCGGGAAGTTGGACCACAGGTAAGTAATTTGACTATTGATTAAGCGTAGTTAGAGATTAAGCGTAGTTAGAAACTAAACTAGTTAAATAACTGAAATACTAGAAATTCTGAAAAAAAAAAAGAAAAAAAAAGATTTAAAAAATAGTTAATTCAGGATCAAATGGATTAAAAAAATAACGAAATAACCTTTAGTCCCGGGTCGTGTTACAAACCGGGACTAAAGGTTATTTTCCTCGACGCGCGCCAGCAGCCCACGTGGCGGGAGCATTAGTCCCGGTTTGTTTTACAACCGGGACTAAAAGGGAGAACCTTTAATCCCGCCTAATTGGTCCCGGTTTGGAAACCGGGACTAAAGGCCCAAACGAATCGGGATTACAGGCCCGTTTTCCACTAGTGTAGGGCTTCATGCATGAAGTAAAATCAGAAAAAAACATCTTACATGGGCTCTAGGCATACGGGTCTATGCTACAATAACATACACTATTTTTCTAGTTCCCCACCCTATATGTTTTTTTATTTTTTTCGAGGCGAAACTATATGTTTTTAATTGGTAGCTTGTTTTCTAACCAAGGCCCAACGTGCCAAATTTTTTTTCCATACTTGCATCAAAATATTGTGAATTTATTTCCCACCTTTAGATGATTTGGCCCCAAGAAGACGATATTGACGTAATCATTGTGATCATTAATCTATTTTCATGTAATTAATACTTCCTCCATACCGGTCTACAGGAAAATTACGTATTTTTTTAAAATTAACTATTAATTGGGTCAACAAAATATAAGATATATATCATAAAAATTACACTACTGAAAACTTTTTTTAATATGAATCCAATGGAATAATTTTTGTATCACATATCTTATATTTTGTTGACCAAATTTATAGTTAAACTTGTTTCTCGAAATGCGTAATTGCCCTGTAAACCGGTAGGGAGGTAGTAACCAAAATAATTTTACCACCATTATGTTACGCATTGAGATAATAGTTAATTGTAGTCAACACCAGTAAAAACTTGAATGCTTCTAGATAAGGATATGTATGTACTAAAATAGTATTGTTTTAATGATTCTAAATATGGATGTGAAATCAAAGTAACAAATAATATATTAGCGGTTACAAAGAAGGATGTAAATGAATTCCATACTTGCAATAAAATATCATGAATTTCATTATGACCTGTAGATGGCATGGTCCCTATAAGAGGATATGGATGTAATCGTTGTGATCATTAACTAATTTGCATGCGAGTACTAACCAAAATAATTTGACCACCATTACACTATGCATTAAGATAATAGTTTCTTGTATTCAACTCCCATCAAAGATAGTATTGTTTTAATGTTTCTATATGTGGATATGGAATCAAAATAACAATAAATATATCGACGGTTACAAAGAAGGATGTAAATGTATTCCGATATGAATAATTGGATAATATTTAATTGTATCTATAAAATAACACAGTACTAATTTTGTTGGTAATGTACACATTGTTTAGGCTCCTATAGTAGTGATATTTCCATTCACAACCATTTCCCCTCTTTATAAGGGGATTATATCGCCTCATACCTCACACTAATACCATTTGCCAAGGATACCCATAAATCTTTAGTACCTTGTAGATCCTTGTAGCCCTTCATAGTAGTACGCTTCTTACTAGTTGTTTGCATTATGCCGAGGAAAGAGAAGCGTTTGGGTGTCATGTACATCAGTAACAAAAAAGATCGTGATGTCACCTTCTTCAAGAGACGCGGAGGTTTGTACAAAGGAGCTGCTGACCTCTCCGTTCTCACTGGTGCTAAGGTAGTTGTTGTACTTGAAAGACCCAATGGAAAGATTCACTCTTTTGGAGCACCATCAGCCAAACCCATTGTTGATGCTTTCCTATTAGGAGCTGCACCAACAGCTCCATTCTCCGATGGGGCAACAAGTACGAGAATTGCACGGCTACAAAGTGAGGTGGCTCGGCTTGACATGGAGAACATGATGGCTGCTAAGAGAAACCAACCCTCCATCAAGCGTATGAAGGAGATCCAAGATGAGAACCCAGGAATGGTCGCAAATCTTGTGTTCTCGAAGGAAGAAGATCTTAGTCTTGAAGATCTTAATAGGCTTTTCAATGGCCTCTTGCAGGTCCAGGGGGTCATTAGAAGACGCCTGCCATCATTGGATTCTGGCCGCCAAGCTAATACTGGTGGAAGGAGCGTGGCCCCGAATCTGAACCCACCAAAAGGCCCATTGTTGGATCTTTTTGATAATACTGGTTCACTGATGCAGTCATCATGGTCTCACAATTTTCCGCAACACCAATTTCCTTTTTTGTTTTCACTACAATCACCACCAGAACAAACTCCAGCCCCACTTCTTCCTATTCAAGTCCCACAAATTCTACATTCTCCACCATCATCTTTCGTGCCACAACCAGTTTCCTTTCTACTACAACCACATGATCTACACCTTCAAAATAACACTGATTCTTACAATACGGTGCAACCACCACAGAATTACACAAGTCCAAACTCATCTGCCGAGCATAGTTTTGAGGCCACCCCACCATTGGTCAACTGCAGCATCGATAATGTTTTTGTCGATGACATGTTTGGCTATGATCAATGGGGTTATCCTATGTCAGATCATGCATTCAACCATGGACTCATAGGGATGGATGCTTACTTGTGCTATAATGGTGTTGATGTGGGCCAATCTCCCATGGGGGATGGTGGACAACTCAATGCATCACTGGCGTCTTCTTCTAGCAGGCAAGATGTCGATATTCATGCACAATATGGAGAAACTTTTAGATGCTAGGTAGCACTTCCATTCTCTAGTGGTATATCTGCTGAAAATCAAGTTATGTTTTGAGTGTAGAAATCAGACTTTTTGAGGCAAGAATAATGCATGTTCAAGGTTTTAGGCCATGAATATTGTTTCATTTCCAGAGGTTTACCGCTGAGTGTTTTCATTATAACCAATTAGTTAAGTGTTTAGAGATGTTTGCATCCCGATGATGGAGAATGAGCAATATGGAATATAATTATGTCCCTCTTAGCATGTTGCGAGATAAACATTATTAATTCAACCGAAGATAAGAGTTGTGCTTGTTTATATATCACAATACTTCTTCCAAGAGACAAGGAGCAAGTACTTCTTTAGATATCACAAGACTAGTACTCCCTCCGTTCCTAAAAAATCTTCTCAACTTTGTTTAGATACGGAAGAATATAAACATGTTTTAGCTATAGATTCATCCTTCTCTAGAAAAGTTGTGAAGCTTTTGTAGAAACGGAGGGAGCAATAACAATTACAACCCACTATTGGCTTCATCTAAGTAAATTTGTGTTTATAAACAATCCCATCACATCTTAATTACCAACTATAAATATAACCAAACAAAGGCATGAAGTGACCTAAGTTTTTTTATTTAATATCATATATGCACCATTACCAAGATTGAAGAGAATTCGTGAATGAACTCTCCATGTATATATTGTAAACCGACTGCCTCTTTAGTGTAGAGTGTTATCTCTCCTCGTTAATTATAACTACTACAAGTTTACAAATATGTGGTGACCATCTCATATGCCACATTCATCAATTAATACAAAGTATACCACTTTTATATAAGAAGACCATAAATCTACAACTAACGTAAAATTGTCGACAAATTTGAGTTTTTTACCTTTTAGTGAATTTGGTCATTGTTGAACCTTGAATAGTCATGCTAGGAAGATACAATGAAAAACTATAGCCATAAAAACAAATATTCTAGATTATCATATAGAGGAATTCTTTTGATGATATATATACCAGGAACTGTCCATACTAGCTCGCAGCAAAGGGCAAGCCCACCAACGTCACCCACCCACGCCGTACACAATGGACCACCACGCCCCTCCCCTTCAGCATGGCAGCCTGCCTCCGAGACAATTAATCAGCTGCCCTTTGTGCAGCAACTCCAACCAACCCCTTCTCCAGGATTTGAGGGCCCTGATACGTTCCAAACGTATCTATAATTTCTTATGTTCCATGCTACTTTTATGATGATACTCACATATTTTATACACATTATATGTCATTATTATGCATTTTCCGGCACTAACCTATTGACGAGATGCCGAAGAGCCAGTTCGTTGTTTTCTCGCTGTTTTTGGTTTCGAAATCCTAGTAAGGAAATATTCTCGGAATTGGACGAAATCAACGCCCAGGGGCCTATTTTTCCACGAAGCTTCCAGAAGACCGGAGGACTTACGAAGTGGGGCCACGAGGCGCCGCCACAACAGGGCGGCACGGCCCAGGTGCTGGCCGCGCGGCCCTGGCGTGTGGGGCCCCCGTGTGGCCCCCTGACCTGCCCTTCCGCCTACTTAAAGCCTCCGTCGCGAAACCCCCGATGCGAGAGCCACGATACGGAAAACCTTCCGAGAGACGCCGCCGCCGCCAATCCCATCTCGGGGGATTCGGGAGATCGCCTCCGGCACCCTGCCGGAGAGGGGAATCATCTCCCGGAGGTCTCTTCATCGCCATGATCGCCTCCGGATCGATGTGTGAGTAGTTCACCCCTGGACTATGGGTCCATAGCAGTAGCTAGATGGTCGTCTTCTCCTCATTGTGCTATCATGTTAGATCTTGTGAGCTGCCTATCATGATCAAGATCATCTATTTGTAATCCTTCATGTTGAGTTTGTTGGGATCCGATGAATATTGAATACTATATCAAGTTGATTATCAATCTATCATATATGTTATTTATGTTCTTGCATGCTCTCCGTTGCTAGTAGAGGCTCTGGCCAAGTTAATACTTGTGACTCCAAGAGGGGGTATTTATGCTCGATAGTGGGTTCATGCCTCCATTAAATGCGGGACAGTGACATAAAGTTCTAAGGTTGTGGATGTCTTGTTGCCACTAGGGATAAAACATCGATGCTTTGTCTAAAGATATTTGTGTTGATTACATTACGCACCATACCGATACGTCTCCAACGTATCTATAATTTCGATGTTCCATGCTTGTTTTATGACAATACCAACATGTTTTGTTCACACTTTATATCATTTTTATGCGTTTTTCGGAACTAACCTATTGACGAGATGCCACGGTGTCGGTTCCTGTTTTCCGCTGTTTTTGGTTCCGGAAAGGCTGTTCGGGCAATATTCTCGGAATTCGGCGAAACGAAGACCAAACCTCCTATTTTTCCCGGAAGGCTCCGAACACCGAAGAAGAGTCGGAGAGGGGGCCGGAGGGCCACCACACCATAGGGCGGCGCGGCCTGGCCTGGGCCCGCGCCGGCTTGTGGTGGGGAGCCCCAGTGCCCCCTGCGCCGCCTCTTCGCCTATAAAATCCCTTTCGACCTAAAAACACCGTAACTCTTGACGAAACTCCGAGAAAGACTCCGGGGCGCCGCCGCCATCGCAAACTCCAATTCGGGGGACAGAACTCT
>NC_061511.1:249471378-249503064 GCF_022539505.1 Lolium rigidum
TCTTCGGCAGGCCCATTTGGGATGCCTATGTCACTAATTACTAAAACCGAGAAACCTTGTTTTGTATTGTGACTTTTAGCTGCCCAACACTTGTGGAAGGAGTGGAATCCATTTATGAGCTAATTGGAGAAAATTCGGGAACCTCCTAATTCACGGACAAAGTAGAACGCATTCCAGATGTTTTGGTGAGCATTGGTACGGCCGGAACCCGCCTGACGTGGGCATTACCCTTCGGGTAACCAGTATTGCTCTACCCTATACGGTTCAGATGGAGGCCCATGAAGATACTCGAATGCTAGGTGGGCCACTAGGACGGTGCGGCGGAAGATTACTTGAAGTACAAGACACGGAAGAAGCCAAAGAAGGAAAGATTAGGGATAGATCCATTGTAAACCTACTCGTACTCGATTAGACCTCTCGGGACCTGGCCACCTATATAAAGGCCAGGAGAGGGGCTATCGAGGGAGACAACCAATCTTAGCGACCTTAGCCAACAGAAGCTTAGAACTAGGTTACCCTAGCAATTAGCTATCTCGACGAGATCACAGCCAAACTATTCGACACCCCATTGTAACCTGTTTTCATCATAATCAAGAACAGACAGGCAGGACGTAAGGGTTTTACCTCATCGAGGGCCCCGAACCTGGGTAAATCGCTCTCCCCACTTGTCTGTGTACCGATGTCTCGTGTCAGCTTGCAGGATTCCATCAACCCTAAGCCCCTATCGGAGGGCATTGCCGAGGAGCACCCTCGACAATTGGCGCCGTCTGTGGGAACCCTGCTGGCGCAAGATCAGTCATCGGCAGATCCGATCATGTCATCGACATCTTCATCGGCACCGCCATCACCAACTCTGGGAGGTCCGGTCCGATTCGGCTCCTACGAGTTCACTCCGCATAGCGATTCTTCTCGCTCAAACTTCTCGGATCTACAAGGTAACATGGAGATGACCATCGGCAGCGTTCACTACAATGTCAACGCGGAGGGAATTCTCCAGCTACTGGAATCGCCTACCTCTGGATCAACGAGTCCTAGCGCGTCATCATCACTCGATTTGTTGGCCGGCCTGACAGAATCGATGAGTTCGCCCGCGCCTTCGACTCCCCGTTCAGCGTCCTCAATGTCAGTAGGATCCGATGAACCCACATCCTCGGAATTAACCTCCTACTATTGCTCGAACTGCGACGCCAGGCACGGCTTGGGGTCAAGCGACACACCGTTCATCTGCAATGCTCGATACTCGTCGGGAGAAGACAGTGTCGGCAGCATCGCCCGAAGAGCCACCCGAAGAACAGCACACCATCAGGTCTACGTCGCCAACAACACAGGAAATACAAGGCACGGAGGAGACGGAGACCGCACGCCTCGTTCCAGCAGGAGAGCGAGCTTCGAAAATAGCGCCAAGCAATCGCGACAGCGACTATACCATCGCGGATGAGGAGTGGGCTGCGGCCAGGGCAGCCGTACTCAACAACACCCCGCTCCCCGCAGGAACCTCGGTTGGAACCCTAAACGCATACCGCTCTATACTAGAGAAAAACCGGGAGCACTCGTCGAGAGAGCAAGCTACCCTCGAGAGACGTCTATCTGCGGCAGAACGATCCAGCAAGCGACGGAGAGCTTCACAAGGAAGCGCTTCCCGAAGTGCTCTTGGGGCGGGAAAACATCGGTCAAGACTGTCCAGGCTCTCAGAGGACGACGCCAGAGAAATAACGTCGAATCTAACCAAGTCCTTCATGACCACGGACACTGCGGGCATGCCACGGCCGAAGAACGTTGCAGGAGCAACAGCTAACCTCGCTGCATACCTCATCAACCAGCGCCCCGAAGGATCCATGGCACAAGCTCACCGTGGTGCCCTAGAAAGTCTCGCGATATTGGGAAATAATCTAGTTCCGCGAAGGAGAAAACCACGACACGGCCGGCGGTTCAAAACATCGGGCGAGAGATGCTCGGGATGAAATCACCCGGAGCCGGATTGATAAAGCAAGGCGACGACGCGCCGCCGTAAAAGGACGACGACAGTGACTCCTCAGATGAGGATCAGGAGTACGACGGTGAACTAAGGGGAGCCGATTGTTTGAGTTACAAAATCCGCGAGACGATGCCACCCAAAAAGTTCAAGCCTACTCCCACCGACGCTGCCAAATATGATGGGCAGCAGGAGCCGAGATCTTGGATAGACGACTACCTGCAGACTGTGATTCTGCACAAAGGGAACCAGATAGCAGCAATGCAGTGCTTGCAGCTCTACTTAAAGGACTCAGCGCGAGCCTGGTTAAGGGGGCTGCCGAAGGGTTCCATCAAATCATGGGACGACCTAGTGGACGCCTTTGTTGCTAATTTCCAGGCAACATACAAAAGACCCGTCGGGATTGAGGAGTTACGCAACTGCCAGCAGAAGCAGAAGGAGTCGATGCGCTCATACATAGGGAGATTCACCAAACTCCTAAACGCTGCCGAAGATGTATCCGTAGACAGAGCAATCGACGCTTTCAGCGATGGCGTCCGACGTGAAAGTTACATAGAAGAACTCGGACGTAAAAAGCCGAAAACCATTACCAAGCTAATGGAAATCGCCAACAGTTGGGCTGATGGCGAGGACAACGTGCGAAGACCGCGCCAGCGCAGCGATGACGAAGATGACGACCAGCCAAAGCACGACTCGGGCGGCCGAAGGGATCGGCACAAAAGGAGGAAAAATCGCAACTATGACGACAACAATCTGGTAGCTGCAGGATACTCCGATCGACATGACGATCGGTATGAGGAAAGAAGAGACGATCGACAGGATGGCAATCGGAACAACTCTGGGAACCGTGGCAATTATAAACCACGGCAGCAGAGGACTCCCGAGCTACCCTATGCTGAGCAGATCAACGCCCCCTGTTACTTGCACTCGTATGTCGACTCCAAAGACGGCAAAACAAAGTCAAGTCACCTTCTCAGGGATTGTCGACGGTTCCTTGACATGCACAAACTCATCCAGTAGTCAGGACAGCAAGCGTTGCCACCTCTACCCCCACCTCCACCACAGCACCAAGTCCAGCAGGCTCAACCTCATCAACCCAACGAGGCGTTCCCACCACCACGTGGGCAGATGAGTATGATCCACAAGACAGGTGTCTCGAGAAGAGAAATGAAGAAGCTCACCCGAGAAATTAATCTGGCCGAAAGCATCATGGCAAACATCCCTGAGTATGTCGAGTGGTCCTCTCAGAACATTACGTTCAGCCGAGCAGACCACCCGATGACCATACCAAAACCAGGACACACTGCCCTAGTAGTTGAGGCACAGATAGGAGGATTCAAGATGCGCAAAGTCTTTATGGACGGTGGGAGCGGGTTAAACCTGATTTTTGTCGACACAATCAAGAGTATGGGGATCACCATGGGAATGCTGGAAGAGACATATACCTGCTTCCATGGGATTCTGCCAACTAAACCAGGTTACTCTCTTGGCAGAATTTACCTGAACGTCGTCTTCGGCAGATCCGACAATTTCAGGAAGGAAAAGATCGAGTTTGAAGTGGTGAACTGGGAGTCACAGTATCACGCTATACTCGGAAGACCAGCTTATGCCAAGTTCATGGCCGTGCCGCACTATGCATATCTCAAGCTGAAAATGCCTGGGAACAAAGGGACAAACATCACAATCCATGGAAGTTTTTCACGCTCAGACAGTTGTGATCGCGATTTTCAGAGGATCGCTGCGAAGTTCGGGAGCAAACAAGAAATTACAAAGCCTCCACCCAAGCTGTTGTTGCGCAAAATCAAGGAAGAGAAGCACGACAGGGAAAGCAAAAAGAAGCCAGCCGACCTTGCCCTCAAAGCTTCGGCAGCAGAAGCTTCGGCAGCAGGAGCTTCGGCAACAAAGGGTTCGGCAGTTGATGGCACAGAAGGCATAGAAGACAGCAAGACGCTGGCAATCACAGCCCAAACCCTTGATGAAACCAGCAACGCTGCAGCTACCACTAACGTGGTGAAGAAGCCAGGAGAAGAGAAGAACCCCTTCCTTGATTAAGAAATTTTCTCAGCTTTTACTTTTCCTCTTACCTTATACAGGGCCTTCCTTTTTTCGCCCTCTAGCCCCGTGATTAGTTTATTAATAAGAACTTAAGCTTCCATTCTTTGTTAAAGCATTGCAGTGATCACGAAATTCTAAGCCCCATCACTACGTAAACGTAGTACGAGGATCGTGCTCCAAAAACAAAGCCTCTACGAGTGCTAAAATGACATTCGTCTTTCCCTCTGCTATAGATGCCTCTACGAGTGCCGTAAATAGCAAGAGGTTGGAAGTACACACAAACAACAACCCACGTTCGATATTTTACTTATGGAAATATCAAGGAACAACGGGCTCATCGGCAGATTCACTACATCCGAAATATTCGGGAGTGCCTGTCGAAAGTTAAAACGGTTGAAAGCAAAGTTGCGCATACAACAGGTTTAGCAAGACCTGCAACACGAGCTGATCACTCACATGATTTGCTAACCAACCACTATACATACATTTAAAAACGAGCAATTAAGATTCGCTCAAAGTCAGAATTTGCCAACGGCAATAACATGGTAAAAGTACATATACATGTATCTACCAAATGAAAAGGCGTCATTACATAATCCAAACACTTGGATAAAGTAGCCAAAGTATTTATTTACAAGCAGACATTAAAACCCTGACATCACCTTTGCGGAGCTCCTCTTTCCTCAGGTACCCTTGAGTCCTTCTCGAGTCTGTCGACAATTATGTTGGCGGGCAACAATACCTTCGGATACAGCGCTTCCAAGTCTCCAGTAGCATTAGCAATCGACAGCAAACCTGCCGAAGGATAACGGGCAAGTACAAGGGCAAGTGTAAACCTGGCTCCTGCAAAAACTTGCGCGCGCACCAAGTCTCGGATCTTCTTGGCGTTACCAAACTCAGACATCAATGCAAGGAGCATGGGGGAACTGTGTTCAAAGGAAACATCGTTTTCCAAACAACCCTCATGGCCTTGTAGCACTTGTCAAAGAAATGGTGGACCTGCTGAACCCGATCCTGAAATTGCGCGACAGCCGAAGCCTTCGAGTGCTCCCGCCAGAAAATCTCTTCGGCTGAGGACAGCTGGGTTAACGCATGCACACGCTCGTAAATCCGTTTGTTTTCTTCCGCACGGTTTAAAGCTATGACTGGCAAAGGAATAAGCAAAGGATCAGATAAGGCGTTGTCGTCAAAATGGCGCAGGGATCAAGGAACTTACAGTTCAAACTGTCGGTAGCTTTATGCAGCTCAGTAAGAGCGTATCGCTCCACGTTGGCTGCAATTTCACTCTTCTTGTTGACAATAGCAGCTAAGGCGTAAGTCTCGCGCAGATCCTTTTCCATCTGAGCGATCTGATCCTTCATCCGCTGGATCCGATCACTTTCGGGAAGAACGCCCGAGGAGTCGTCGACAAACGAAAGCATCGGGAAAACATGCAGGCAACAGCGTTAAACAGGGTGACGGATATAGTCAAATTGAGCATCCAACGCAACTCCCATCGGGAGAAGTACAAGTAATCCCTATCAGGAGAAGTACAAGTAATCCCTATCAGGAGAAGTGCAAGTAAAAGAAGTTATGATAAAAGTGTGCCAGCAACATTGCCAGCACGAAGTTCATTACAAACACACGGTTTCGTAACAGAATAATGTTTCACATCAGCCCGAGGTTAAAATTACAACAATCAAGGAGCTTGGGTCTGAGCAGATAGGCTGGGGCCAGCCGATGTCTTTTCTGACGAAACTAGCGCGAGGAGCTGGCGAGCACAAGTACGAGCAGACACTGTAAAAGCGCTCAAGTCAACAGATCGCCCATCTTTTTCTTTCGGCAGCTCCTTAGTCATTTCTTCAATGTCAGCCTTAAAGCCGTAACCCATCATAAGTTGGAAGGCAAGGAGGGCACCATAGGTACGTGAGGTACGCTTGAATACCTCAATAGTTTCCTTGGTGTCGACCGCAAAGGCATCAATCAGTTGCCCCAGAGTCTTCTCCTGCTTGACCTTGGGGAAAATCATCGAGTGCATCCGCGCCAAGGCACCCTTTCCTTTGTTAAGAAGCTCCCGGGTAAGCTGGTGGGAGGCGAAAGCCATCGACACACCATTTGCCGGGGAGTTATTTGGAATGCTGTCCAAGGCAGTGGCAGGGATGCTGGCGGCCTCTGCAATAAAGCGAATTGGAGAAAATCATTGATGGATTCATAATAATGGTAATCAACAAGAGGTGTATGGAAGAGCTTACCAAGCAAAGTCAAAGCAGACTGGCGAAGGAGATCATCCTTTTCTGCCGATCGAGCTTCCTCCTCCTTCAGCTTCTCTTTTAGCTTGTTCAGCTCCTCTTTCAGGGAGTCGACCTCTTGGCGAGCTATGGCAGCCTTTTTGATGGCGCCGTCTAACTTTGAAGAAGTAGATTTAGCCTCCTCCTGCAGCCGAACTTTGTCTGCCTCCAGAGTAGTAAATTGAGAGGCGAAGGCTTCTAGAGAAGATATCACACCTCTCAGATCCTTAAAGAAAAGAAATGTTTTACAACAATCATTAGGCAAAGCAAGCCCCAGAAGATTCATGTTACATTCGAGAAGGACTTACAGAAGGAGGAGCTGTGGCGGCAGCAGGAGCATCTTTCCCTTTTTAAAGGGAGGAAGCAGTCGATGCTTGAACTACGAGAGCTGCCTCAGGAACCGAAGCTTCGGAAGCTACGGTAGCTGGAGAAGCAGCATCGGATCTGGCCCTCTTAGGCGGGGGTTCAACGAAGCCTTCGTCACTACGAGAAAGATTTTGATCAACTAAAGTTATAAGGAAAATGCGGAAAAACAAAGGAACAGAGTATAGTAAAACACTTACATGTCAAGAAGATCATCTTCATCGGCAAAGCCGCCGATTGTTCTCTTCTTGAGCGGAGCCCTGATTTCCTCCGCGACTGCATTAACAAAGGCATCATGATCAGCGTCGGCATCACGCACTGATCCCTCTGTGTTGCAAGTGTCATCGGCTGATGGAGGGAGACTGGTATCAACAGGCTCTGAAGAGCCTCTTCCTTCGGAAACATCGGATGGCGAGTTGTGCAAGTCCCCGGAAGCTGCAAGAGTCTGTCGAAGGAAAGGCAGATGAGAATAGCAGTAATTATGACAACTAAGTAAATAGTAGAATGTTAAGAATTTGAGAAGGGAAGTTACCTCAGGCGGTGAATGCTCGGCATCGAGAGGAGTATACGAAGACACCAACGGGATCAAATCTTCTTGGCTAAAGGAAGTGAGGCGACGGACTTCATCAAGCAGTTCCATTTCCGACAATTCGGCAGCATTAATTCTGGTATCATCTTTCGGGCTTGAGTACAACCACATTGGGCTAATTCTGGCCATGACTGGTTGGACTCGACGTTTCAGGAACACCGCTGCTATCTCTGTGCCGACCATGGTTTGGCCATCGGCTTCCTTGATCCGAAGAAATTCATCGGCTGCTACTTTTTCATCGGGAGATAGAATATTCTTCCAGGAATTCTTAGGCTTGGCTTCAAGGACATCAACAAAGCACGGAAGCTGAGATTCGGGTGACGAAGTGTCCTTGAGGTAAAACCACTTCAATCTCCACCCTTGCACGGACTCCCTCATTGGAAAATTGAAGTAGTTCACATCCGAACGAGCTACAAATCCCACTCCTCCGGTGACAAAAGATCCGTTGCTACTGCTGTATCTCTTCACATAGAAGATCTTTTTCCATAACCCAAAATGAGGCTCAACGCCCAGATATGCTTCGCAGAGGGTGATAAACACAGCAACGTGAAGGATTGAGTTGGGAGTGAGTTGCCATAATTGGATTTCGTAGGTTCGTAAGAGATGGAGGAGGAATTTGTGGACGGGAAGCGAAAGGCCTCGGTATAAGAACGACAGGAACATCACAGTAAAACCGGCAGGGGGATTAGGTCGAGAAATCGCACCCGGAAAGATCACATTCCCCTCATCGGAGGAGATTAATCCCAGGCTTCGGGATCTCTTCTCGTCACGCTTGGTGACGGTTGAAGCTGTCCAATCTCCGGGCCTGGCTGCTGAGCTCGGTGGCGCCGGCGGTGCCGGAGCTGGGGGAGGAGCGCCTGGAGCGCCCTCCTTCGAAAGAATCGAGGAAGACTTGGCGGCAGCACCACCACTCGCGGAGCTGGCGGCGGCGCTAGGATTCTTCTTCTTCACCATTATGAGATCTGGGAGAAGCCGGAAGGCAGTGGTGGCGGCGCAAGCAGTTGAGAACGGGAGAAGAGGAAGAACAGCGAAGGGATGAATGAAGGAGAAGATTAGGGATTTTTATCTCTTGGGAAACTTAAGGAAGGCCTCGTATTGTTAGTGGGCCTTTTTCTCCAGTTAATAGTTGCGGAAATCGAGGAGGTGCCTCGCTAACCGTGTAGAGAGAAGTAGGAATTGCTCGAAAACAGGGCTGGCAGGTTGCGTCTTATCAGTCAAAGACAGAAAAACGTCATCAATGACGTCATGGGGAATGATTGTATACAAAGAGATAAGAAAATATCGGGTGATCAACTTGAGCCTACGCACGGATTGCGAGCATCCGCATCTAGGCTCGGGGGCTACTCCCATCGGGAGCGCTGGCGCGCATCCGATAGAAAAAAGACTCGAAGGAAAAATTTGACTCAAGTCTACACCCGGACGTAAGTGCCCGTGTCCAGACTCGGGGGCTACTCCCATCGGGAGCGCTAAACGCGCACCCGATAGAACTTTTTTCGCACTCCAGGATCATGCCCGGGGACTTGATTCTGTGTAGGGTAACGCTGTTTTGCCATCAGCAGTTAACCAACAAAAGTTGGGCACGTTATTCGATATCCCTTGCGTGAAGAAAATATGTCGGATGGTCTATAAAGACTTGCAGAAAAGACTTCGGCAGAAGAAGATGTTCGAGTGGTACAACTTGAGTCTACGCACGGATTGCAAGCATTCGTACCTAGACTCGGGGGCTACTCCCATCGGGAGCGCTGGCGCGCACCCGATAGAAGACAGAAGGAAAGCAAGAATGTTCAAGGAGAAGGACTTCGGAAGAAGATATGCTTCAGTATCTACCCGAACTATGTTCGACTAGACACTCGGGGGCTACTGACGTGGGCATTACCCTTCGGGTAACCAGTATTGCTCTACCCTATACGGTCCAGATGGAGGCCCATGAAGATACTCGAAGGCTAGGTGGGCCACTAGGACGGTGCGGCGGAAGATTACTTGAAGTACAAGACACGGAAGAAGCCAAAGAAGGAAAGATTAGGGATAGATCCATTGTAAACCTACTCGTACTCGATTAGACCTCTCGGGACCTGGCCACCTATATAAAGGCCAGGAGAGGGGCTGATGGCGTGTAACTCACACGTTCGTTGGGAACCCCAAGAGGAAGGTATGGTGCGCACAGTAGCAAGTTTTCCCTCAGAAAGAAACCAAGGTTTAATCGAACCAGTAGGAGCCAAGAAGCACGTTGAAGGTTGATGGTCGCGAAATGTGATGCGGCGCAACACCAGGGATTCCGGCGCCAACGCGGAACCCGCACAACACAACCCAAGTACTTTGTCCCAACGAAACAAGTGAGGTTGTCAATCTCACCGGCTTGTCTGTAACAAAGGATTAAACGTATCGAGTGGAAGATGTTTGCAAAGAAAACAGTAAAACACAATTGCGGTAGATTGTATGCTATGTAAAGAATAGGACCGGGGTCCACAGTTCACTAGAGGTGTCTCTCCCATAAGATAAAAGCATGTTGGGTGAACAAATTACAGTCGGGCAATTGACAAATAGAGAAAGGCATAACAATGCATATACATGATATGATAAATATAGTGAGATTTAATCCGGGCATTACGACAAAGTACATAGACCGCCATCCAACTGCATCTATGCCTAAAAAGTCCACCTTCAGGTTATCGTCCGAACCCCTCCGGTATTAAGTTGCTAAGCAACGGACAATTGCATTAAGTATGGTGCGTAATGTAATCAACAACTACATCCTTAGACATAGCATCAATGTTTTATCCCTAGTGGCAACAGCACATCACAACCTTAGAACCTATCGTCACGATCCCGCATTCAATGAAGGCATGAACCCACTATCGAGCATAAATACCCCCTCTTGGAGTTAAGAGCAAAAACTTGGCCGAGCCTCTACTAATAACGGAGAGCATGCAAGATCATAAACAACACATAAACAATAGATTGATAATCACCATAATCATAGTACTCTCTATCCATCGGATCCCGACAAACACAACATATAGTATTACGGATAGATGATCTTGATCATGTTAGGCAGCTCACAAGATCCAACAATGAAGCACAACAAGGAGAAGACGACCATCTAGCTACTGCTATGGACCCATGGTCCAGGGGTGAACTACTCACTCATCACTCCGGAGGCGATCATGGCGATGAAGAGTCCTCCGGAGATGAATCCCCTCTCCCGGCAGGTGCCGGAGGCGATCTCCCGAATCCCCGAGATGGGATTCGCGGCGGCGGCGTCTCTGTAAGGTTTTCCGTATCGTGGCTCTCGGTACTGGGGGTTTCGCAACGGAAGCTTTAAGTAGGCGGAGGGTCAACGCGGGGGGCCACACGAGGGGCCCAGGGGGTAGGTCGGCGCGGCCAGGGCTTGGGCCGCGCCGGCCACCCCTCTGGCCGCCTCGTGGCCCCACTTCGTTATCTCTTCGGTCTTCTGGAAGCTTCGTGCAAAAATAGGACCCTGGGCGAAAGTTTCGTCCAATTCCGAGAATATTTCTTTACTAGGATTTCTGAAACCAAAAACAGCAGAAAACAAGAATCGGCTCTTCGGCATCTTGTTAATAGGTTAGTTCCGGAAAATGCATAAATATGACATATAATGTGCATAAAACATGTAGGTATCATCAATAAAGTAGCATGGAACATAAGAAATTATCGATACGTTGGAGACGTATCAGCATCCCCAAGCTTAGTTCCGCTCGTCCCGAGCAGGTAAAACGATAACAAAGATAATTTCTGAAGTGACATGCCATCATAATCTTGATCATACTATTTGTAAACATATGTAATGAATGCAGCGATCAAAGCAAAGGTAATGACATGAGTAAACAACTGAATCATAAAGCAAAGACTTTTCATGAATAGTACTTCAAGACAAGCATCAATAAGTCTTGCATAAGAGTTAACTCATAAAGCAATAAATCAAAGTAAAGGTGTTGAAGCAACACATAGGAAGATTAAGTTTCAGCGGTTGCTTTCAACTTATAACATGTATATCTCATGGATATTGTCAACATAAAGTAATATAACAAGTGCAATATGCAAGTATGTAGGAATCAATGCACAGTTCACACAAGTGTTTGCTTCTTAAGGTGGAAGGAGATAGGTAAACCGACTCAACAATAAAAGTAAAAGAAA
The DNA here is from genome assembly GCF_022539505.1 of Lolium rigidum. Classification (NCBI taxonomy): domain Eukaryota; kingdom Viridiplantae; phylum Streptophyta; class Magnoliopsida; order Poales; family Poaceae; genus Lolium; species Lolium rigidum. Next base: position 249,482,780 of record NC_061511.1, read on the forward strand.
GGTCCTTCAAAGAGGAAAGCATCGATTGCTGTATTTGTGCTAGAGCTTTTATTTTAAAAACATGAAACAATTTTGTCAACGGTAGTAATAAAGCATATGAGTTATGTAAATTATATCTTACAAGTTGCAAGCCTCATGCATAGTATACTAATAGTGCCCGCACCTCGTCCTACTTAGCTTGGACTACCGGATCTTCGCATGCCATGTTTCAACCAAGTGTCACAAAGGGGTACCTCCATGCCGCTTCGTACAAAGGTCTAAGGAGAAAGCTCGCATTTCGGATTTCTCGCTTTTGATTATTCTCAACTTAGACATCCATACCGGGACAACATGGACAACAGATAATGGACTCCTCTTAAATGCACAAGCATGTAGCAATGATTATTATTCTCATATGAGATTGAGGATATATGTCCAAAACTGAAACTTCAACCATGGTTCATGGCTTTAGTTAGCGGCCCAATGTTCTTCTCTAACAATTTTGCATGCTCCAACCACTAAAATGATAGACCTTCAGACAAGACGGACATGCATAGCAACTCACATGATATTCAACAATAGTTGATGGCGTTCCCCGAAGCATGGTTATCGCACAACAAGCAACTTAATAAAATATAAAGTGCATAAGTACATATTCAATACTACGATAGTTTTTAAGGCTATTTTGTCCCATGAGCTATATATTGCAAAGGTGAATGATGGAATTTTAAAGGTAGCACTCAAGCAATTTACTTTGGAATGGCGGAGAAATACCATGTAGTAGGTAGGTATGGTGGACACAAATGGCATAGTAGTTGGCTCAAGGATTTTGGATGCACGAGAAGTATTCCCTCTCGATACAAGGTTTAGGCTAGCAAGGTTATTTGAAGCAAACTCAAGGATGAACAAGTGCAGCAAGACTCACATAAAAGACATATTGTAAACATTATAAGACTCTACACCGTCTTCCTTGTTGTTCAAAACTCAATACTAGATATTATCTAGACCTTAGAGAGACCAAATATGCAAATCAAATTTTAGCAAGCTCTATGTATTTCTTCATTAATGGGTGCAAGGCATATGATGCAAGAGCTTAAACATGAGCACAACAATTGCCAAGTATCACATTATCCAAGACATTTTTAGAATTACTACATGTAGCATTTTCCAATTCCAACCATATAACAATTTAACGAAGAAGAAACTTCGCCTTGAACATTATGAGTAAAGCCTAAGGACACATGTGTCCATATGCAACAGCGGAGCGTGTCTCTCTCCCACAAAGTGAATGCTAGGATCCATCTTATTCAAACAAAAACAAAAACGAAAACAAACCGACGCTCCAAGTAAAGAACACAAGATGTGACTCGAATAAAAATATAGTTTCAGGGGAGGAACTCGATGATGTTGTCGATGAAGAAGGGGATGCCTTGGGCATCCCCAAGCTTAGACGCTTGAGTCTTCTTAAAATATGCAGGGGTAAACCACGGGGGCATCCCCAAGCTTAGAGCTTTCACTCCTCTTGATCATAGTATATCATTCTCCTCTCTTGACCCTTGAAAACTTCCTTCACACCAAACTTCAAGCAAACTCATTAGAGGGTTAGTTTCACAATTAATAATTCATTCATTCAGAGGTGACACAATCATTATTTTCACTTCTGGACATTGCATAATGCTACTGGACATTAATGGATCAAAGAAATAAATCCAATATAGCAAAAGAGGCAATGCGAAATAAAAGGCAGAATCTGTCAAAAACAGAACAGTCCGTAAAGACGAATTTAAAGCTGGCACCAGACTTGCTCAAATGGAAAAACTCAAAACTAATGAAAGTTGCGTATATATCTGAGGATCACGCTCGTAAATTGGCAGATTTTTTCGAATTTTCTACAGAGAACTGTGCCCAGATTCGTGACAGACAGCAATGCTGTTTCTGCGCAGCGATCCCAAATATAACATCAACTTTGACATAGAAACTTTACTTGGCACAAAAACATGATAAGGAGAGGTTGCTACAGTAGTAAACAACTTCCAAGACTCAACAAAACAAAAAATTGCTGTAGGTAAAAACATGGGTTGTCTCCCATAAGCGCTTTTCTTTAACGCCTTTCAGCTAGGCGCAGAAAGTGCAAATCAAGTATTATCGAGAGTAGAAGCATCAACTTCATTATCTTGGGAGCTGGGAGTTTTCTCAACAATGCATTGTATCTGGTCTATATAAGTAACTCCTCTCTCATTGCTCCTAGGCTTACTATTCTCATCAAACAAATTTTCAGGAACAAGCCAAGCATAGTTATTTTCCAAAGCTTCATGCATCCCTAGTAGTTTACTAGGTATTGGCGCTTTAATTTCCCTACCATCATTAACATTATTAGTATACTTAATTCTATCCATATCCATCTTTTCAAGTATTTGTTTAAAGGGATTTCTATTTTCGTGCCCTCAGGTCCTTAGTTGTACTCAGTTTTCCCCAGCTCCTTAGTTTTTCCTCAGTTTTACCCCCAAACGTTTGTCTGAAACCCGCAGAAGCAACTCAGACGGCAGGATTCCCGTTTAGTTGACCGTTCTGTCACGTGTGGGGCCGCGTCGTGTGGGGCCGCGTCGTGTGGGCCCGCGTCGCGTGGGGCTGGTAGAAAGGGACCGCGTGGGACAGGACGAGAAGCGTTTGGTTGCACGTGAGCGGGAGCTGGGTTCTGTCTCTCTCGGCCCAAAATTGGCATTATTAAGTGCACCTTTTTCCCCTCTTTCTCTCTGTCCTTTTCACCAAATTAGTATAAAATCTAGAGAAGCTTGCATTTCTGACTTTCTTCAATTATTTGTGCCTTTTGGCCCTCGTTGTTTGCCCAATATGGCAGCAAATCTAGTACTCCCTCTGGTCCATATGTATGTAGTTAAATCTAGAAGCAAATCTCCAGGATAATGTACGATAAATTCACACAGTCATAGTAAATCGAGAAAACTAAGTACGGCCAACAAAATATAGTAGACTAGGGATAGATAATCCCTAGATAATATGGATAGATAATAGGCTGCATACACAAGCAGCCAACATAGTAACAGGTTCTTCACAAGCACCATCATACTAACATAACAACAAGGGATCCCTAGCTAACAACAAAGGGATCCCAACAACAAACTAGGAGGCAAGCAAGCAGCAGCAGCACACGTCCGGGGACTTCGCCTACCCCATCCGGCTCGCCTCCACTTGTTGCTCTTGCTCCCCTTGGGAGCCTTGGGCTTGAGCGGAGGCATGCGGCCGGCGGAGATCTCCACCCGCCGCAAGCTGCGGAGGTGCATGCCGAGCGCCCTGTGCTTGGCGCGGAAGGAGTGGACGTTCACCGTCGTGCCGACGTTGGGGAAGGTGTTGCTGATGTTCTCGGCATGCGTGACGAGGCAGTTGAAGTCCGTGGCGCCGAGTCTCCCGGTGCGGAAGGGGCACTCGTACACCCCTTGGCGAAGTAGGAGATGTATCGGCCGACCCGCAGCCTCCGCAGCACTTGGCGAGTCTTGACGTCCTCCTCCTCTTCGTCGCTGCCGACGTCGCTGCCGTACATCCGATCCATATCAAACAGAAACTAGTGAATGAGTTGCAACGATGACTAACGTACATGATAACAAAGTTAAGAAAAACAGAGTCAGCCTCGGTTAGAGTGGACATGATTATATATCTACAGGGAAGGTGTTAGCGAACTAAAGCTCATGCACAACAGATTTGTACACAGCAATGGTTCGCTGAACCCTCCCTCGTAAAAATTTGTGCCCAACCATTCATCATAGGCAAAGAAACAGCATTCTAGATCTGAACTAGATCTGAACTTGAACACATTCGAGTTCATTTGCAAAATTAAACGGTTGATATCTTTTGATTAGTGCATAAAATAACTGATTGAGATCCCATGATTACTTGCATAAATTAACTGATTGAGATCCAATAACTGATTGAGATCCCATGATTACTTGCCGAACCCCAAATCTTAAACGAAATCAAGAAGTGATCAAAACAAAATGGAATAAAATCGGCGCAAATATTAGCCCAATACTCATCCATCTACAGATCCATCTACACCAGCAAAAATAGGGTTCAAAAAGGAATGGGGAACAAAAAGGAAGCAAACCGTAGTTACCTCGTTCCATGGGTCCTCCAGGGAGGTGTCGTAGGGGTTCGGGGGCGGGACGTACGGCACGGGGTCGTAGGGGTCGACCCATCCCGCCGGGATCTGACTGCCACCGGCGGCAGCAGCCTCCGATGCACCGGCGACGGCGGCGGCGGCGGCGGCGTCGTCGTCCGTAGAGGGGACGGCGCCGAAGATGGAGGCGTCGCGCTTTGAGCCCACCTCGACGATGGGATTGGCATTCTCCTTGTCCATCTCTACGGCGGAGGAAGAGGAAGAGGGAGAGGGAGAGGGTTTTTTGCTTTGGAGAAGATGATGGGACGTGAGAGAGTTGGCGATGCGTGAGCGAGTGAGAGTGACAGAGAGAGTGCGAGGAGGCGTCTATAAAGGCGAGGGGTGGTTAATGCGACCCGCGTCCTACGCGTGCACCGGTGCACGTCTGCACGTCTTGGACTTCTGCAACACGACACGCGTCTACGATTGCACGTCTCGACTTCTCCACCGCGACCCGCGTCTACGCGTCAACAATTGCACGTGTCCTCGAGTCTAACCCTGGAAATTTAGATATACTCAGGTATACCCTCGAGTCTTATACTAGCATTTTTTGTGTGCTCAATTTTCCCCTCGAGTGCTAATACCGGCTAGTGCAATATACTCAGTTTTACCCTCAAGTGGCTGGTCAACAGAGAGTCAACAAATGGGATTAACTAGTTAAATGAGTCATTTAATGTGCAAAAAAATCCTAAAAAGAGTGGCACTTACTCATGGAGTCTTTACCACAAATTGCCACTTCTCAAATCATAGATAAATCATAGATAAATCAAGTTTTACCACAAATTGCCACTTCTCAAATCACCTAGTAGCTATGAAGGTGCATGGTTTTCCACAACAAGCCCTTCCCAAAACAGCTTCCCCCAAATCATACTTTGTCTAAATGAGGCCACAATTCTCACACCGATGTATATTGGTATTGCAAATAGTTTGAGGTAGGCCAAGATGGGTTTCATTGTACAAAACAAGCATTTTCCATTTTTTAAATCTCATATTTGAATCCCTTAGTCTATTTACTACTCAGGTGCCCTTGGTTTCTTGATAGTACTCGGCTTTGCCCTCTCTCTTCACAAATTCTCGCGGACGTGCATCATCGCCCCGATTGGTCTAGCCCATGTCACGCGGATCGTGCCCGCCGACCGTTGATCGTATGCTATAGGGAACGGGCAGGATAACCCTCTCTCTCTCTCTGTTGGCGGTTAATTAGCTTCCACCCTCTAAGTATGCTCGAAGGGCGGTTTTCACGTATTATTTTTCACGCGCTAAAAATTATAAACTATTTTAGGCGTTACTTTTCACGCAAAAAAATTATAAACCATCAACAATTTGTTGTAGCCATTACTTTTCACGCAAAAAATGATAAACCATCACCGATTTGTTGTTGCCATTACTTTTCACGCAAAAAAATGATAAACCATCAACAATTTGTTGTAGCCATTACTTTTCACGCAAAAAAAATGATAAACCATCACCGATTTGTTGTTGCCATTACTTTTCACGCAAAAAAATGATAAACCATCAACAATTTGTTGTAGCCATTACTTTTCACGCAAAAAAAATGATAAACCATCACCGATTTGTTGTTGCCATTACTTTTCACGCAAAAAAATGATAAACCATCAACAATTTGTTGTAGCCATTACTTTTCACGCAAAAAAATGATAAACCATCAACAATTTGTTGTAGCCATTACTTTTCACGCAAAAAATATGATAAACCATCACCGATTTGTTGTTGCCATTACTTTTCACGCAAAAAAAAATGATAAACCATCACCTAATTTGTTACAAAAGCTGGTTTCAGTGAGACCTAACCAAGTTTGGCATACATGATGGCATACCTATAACAACAAGGAATATCTAAAAGGGAAAGTTTCAGAAAATTTGAAATTTAGGGTGAAATGATGCCATACATGATGCTGTTTTTCGAGGTTTTGACCTGAAAATCAATTGGGTATTATAAAGGGAAATAAAAAGTTCGAAAAATGTAAAAACGAAACAATCTATCTATCTATGTATAGAAGATCAGCTGTATGAAATTTGAGGTTATTTAGAGAAGGTAGAAAAAATCACCTTGTTAGAAAAGCTGGTTTCAGCGAGACGAAACGGCATGCGCTTAAGCAAAGTGATTTTTTCGAACATCTCCAAATGACCACAAATTTTCCATACATGATGCCATACGTGTAACAACAAGGAACCCTATCTAAAAAGTGTCAAAAAAGTTTGCCCAACCGTATAGCTCTATCAAAAAGAACCTCACCATGGCGCTAGTATAATTTTGGGATAGTTACAAACTTTCGTTACCTAACCTTCAACATGAAACTTGTTTCAAATTCATTTTGTCCTACGAGAAACAAATCCCAACTTGATTCGAGCACCACAGCCTCCAAACGATGCCGATGCCGATATCGGCATGGTCAGAACGGCTATGCTCGCCGCCACTCGCTAGGTCAACGTCGGGATGCACCCTCAATCCCATCCCCTCATTCGATCACTGACACACCAGAGATACCGCCGAGGCCAATGCCGAACGTACATGCCGATGCCAATGCCGAACATGCATGCACGCCGCTGTGGGCACGGCCACGCCGACCCGCTATGCTGGACGCCACAGACCGCCGCGAGGTCTTTCCCTTCGCCACCACACTCTCCTAGCACCCACCTATACACGCCAGAAAGGAGAGACACTAGTTTTCTCTACATTGCTCGTGTTCGTGTCCGACACGGTCAGTCAAAGTTTTGACGTAGTCTTCGATGTCGTCGACCATTTCTTCTCTTCTTTGCATGGTTAAACGCGTCTAGTTCATATCTATCTAATGCGTCCGGTCTCGCCTCATGCAGTTCATTGTGGACGTCGATCTCATCTCGGCACCCCGCATGCCACCTCCTCCGTGCCATCGCTGTAGAGCTCCATTTAAAAATCTAATCCTACCCGTGTATTGCCCCTTGTATCAGCGTCATGGTCCCACTTGTCATTCGATATACCGAAGCCCCACTCGTTCGCGTTTTGGTCAGGGATACAGCGATGCTTACGGTCAAACAAAGATGGATGGTCCGACGTGTCTTTGCGGGCTCTACGTGGCCCCACTAGTCAGAAGATAACGGTCAACCGTCGGGCAACCGGCCGTTACATCACGTGTGATGGTTTCAGACAAAGGTTTGGGTAAAACTGAGGAAAAACTAAGGAGCTGGGGAAAACTGAGTACAACTAAGGAACCGAGGGCACGAAAATAGAAATCCCTTGTTTAAAATTAGGAAAGAAACCAAGCCTCTTATGCTTAATAAAAACTTTTCTAGCTTCTTTAACTATATCCTCAAATTCTCTAACGAGGACTTTTAAAACAAAATTTCTCTTTTCCCCCATCTCCATATCCGAAAGTGTAAGAAACATATGTTGTATTATGGGATTGAGATTAACAAATCTAGTTTCTAACATGTGTATCAAACAGTGCAGAAGCACTTTCATAAGTAGGAGCAGTTTTTAATAATGGTATATCTTCAAAATCTTCATCCATACTAACATGGGTGAAAAATTCTTCTATATTATCTCTTCCAATGATACACCCTCGTCCTACCGGTATCTCTTCCAAAGTAAACTTAGGATTAAGCATGATGAAATAAGCAAAAAGTAAACTAGGCAAATAAAGTAAAGACAAGTAACTAATTTTTTTGTGTTTTTGATATAGAGAGCAAGACGGTAAATAAAGTAAAACTAGCAACTAATTTTTTTGTATTTTGATTTAGTGCAGCAAACAAAGTAGTAAATAAAATAAAGCAAGACAAAAACAAAGTAAAGAGATTGAGAAGTGGAGACTCCCCTTGCAGCGTGTCTTGATCTCCCCGGCAACGGCGCCGGAAAAGAGCTTGATGGCGTGTAACTCACACGTTCGTTGGGAACCCCAAGAGGAAGGTATGATGCGCACGGTAGCAAGTTTTCCCTCGAAAGAAACCAAGGTTTAATCGAACCAGATAGGAGCCAAGAAGCACGTTGAAGGTTGATGGTCGCGAAATGTGATGCGGCGCAACACCGGGGATTCCGGCGCCAACGCGGAACCTGCACAACACAACCCAAGTACTTTGTCCCAACGAAACAAGTGAGGTTGTCAATCTCACCGGCTTGCTGTAACAAAGGATTAAACGTATCGAGTGGAAGATGTTTGCAAAGAAAACAGTAAAACACAATTGCAGTAGATTGTATGCTATGTAAAGAATAGGACCGGGGTCCACAGTTCACTAGAGGTGTCTCTCCCATAAGATAAAAGCATGTTGGGTGAACAAATTACAGTCGGGCAATTGACAAATAGAGAAAGGCATAACAATGCATATACATGATATGATAAATATAGTGAGATTTAATCCGGGCATTACGACAAAGTACATAGACCGCCATCCAACTGCATCTATGCCTAAAAAGTCCACCTTCAGGTTATCGTTCGAACCCCCTCCAGTATTAAGTTGCTAAGCAACAGACAATTGCATTAAGTATGGTGCGTAATGTAATCAACAACTACATCCTTAGACATAGCATCAATGTTTTATCCCTAGTGGCAACAGCACATCACAACCTTAGAACCTACGGTCACGATCCCAGATTCAATGAAGGCATGAACCCACTATCGAGCATAAATACCCCCTCTTGGAGTTAAGAGCAAAAACTTGGCCAGAGCCTCTACTAATAACGGAGAGCATGCAAGATCATAAACAACACATAAACAATAGATTGATAATCACCATAATCATAGTACTCTCTATCCATCGGATCCCGACAAACACAACATATAGTATTACGGATAGATGATCTTGATCATGTTAGGCAGCTCACAAGATCCAACAATGAAGCACAACAAGGAGAAGACGACCATCTAGCTACTGCTATGGACCCATGGTCCAGGGGTGAACTACTCACTCATCACTCCAGAGGTGATCATGGCGATGAAGAGTCCTCCGGGAGATGAATCCCCTCTCCGGCAGGGTGCCGGAGGCGATCTCCTGAATCCCCCGAGATGGGATTCGCGGCGGCGGCGTCTCAGTAAGGTTTTCCGTATCGTGGCTCTCGGTACTGGGGGTTTCGCGACGGAAGCTTTAAGTAGGCGGAGGGTCAACGCGGGGGCCACACGAGGGGCCCAGGGGGTAGGTCGGCGCGGCCAGGGCTTGGGCCGCGCCGGCCACCCCTCTGGCCGCCTCGTGGCCCCACTTCGTTATCTCTTCGGTCTTCTGGAAGCTTCGTGCAAAAATAGGACCCTGGGCGAAAGTTTCGTCCAATTCCGAGAATATTTCTTTACTAGGATTTCTGAAACCAAAAACAGCAGAAAACAACGAATCGGCTCTTCGGCATCTTGTTAATAGGTTAGTTCCAGAAAATGCATAAATATGACATATAATGTGCATAAAACATGTAGGTATCATCAATAAAGTAGCATGGAACATAAGAAATTATCGATACGTTGGAGACGTATCAGGGGCTATCGAGGGAGACAACCAATCTTAGCGACCTTAGACAACAGAAGCTTAGAACTAGGTTACCCTAGCAATTAGCTATCTCGACAAGATAACAACCAAACTATTCGACACCCCATTGTAACCTGTTTTCATCATAATCAAGAACAGACAGGCAGGACGTAAGGGTTTTACCTCATCGAGGGCCCCGAACCTGGGTAAACGCTCTTCCCGCTTGTCTGTGTACCGATGTCTCGTGTCAGCTTGCAGGATTCCATCAACCCTAAGCCCCTATCGGAGGGCATTGCCGAGGAGCACCCTCGACACGGCCCATACGCCCCCCGCCGTACGATGTGCCACCACCTTCCTCTCTTCAAAAGGAGCAACTTTCGTGAAGGGTAGAGGACAAGAAATTAGAAGAGGAAGACAGAAAACAGAAAACACACTCGCCGCATATTTTAGAAGAGACGAGAAGAGATCCGACGGAGAAGAACATCAGTGCGATCCGATCTGCCATCTCCATCTTCCTAATCCTCCATTCACCGTTGATTCTCCTTGCATCAGAGAGAAAGACAGAGAAAGATTCACACTTCTAATATTAGGATTTGAAGAACTCCAATGATACATTTTCTTGTATTTGGTTTGATCTACAACTTCATTGTGGAGATCTATGGTAATACTAAGATGAACCCCATTTACCTTATGATTATCTCTTTGTGTTTTCCCCTCTCATGTGCGAGTAAATTCCCATAGGCGTGGGAGATGTAGGGAATTGGTGACATGTGTTGTGCCCTTTTCATCTCCATCCATTGGTGGCTATGATAATTATTATTATGAGTGCTTTGATTGCTTGTGTTATTCATAATGCTTCATGTCTAATTTAAAGGCCTTGGCAACATGATTAGAGAACCCCACATACATGATCTTGTTTACTAGAACTCCCGCGACTTCCGAGTGACACGGCAGGCCTCAGAGTTGATGTAGTATGACTTGGAGATAACAAGGAACCATAAAACCTATTGCATTGATCCGGTCTTTGGACCTTTATTGTTGAGCCGACCATGGCTGGTGGTAACAAGTAACAATACTAATGAATTCAGATAAAATCTACCAAGAGGAGTCTTGACTATTTATGGGTTGCTTGCCTATTCATATCATAATATTATAATGTCATAGTACACTTATTTCATTTGGCACATTCACTATCATCATGAACTGAATCTCTCGGCACCTAAATTCTCGTCAGCGGGAACTCTAAACATCCCTCGCGATCTTTTACCTTTTATGTTATTTACTTTAGTAATTTATTTTACTGTTTCATATTTAACCACACTCAACCATCTTTTTTCCCTTTTTATACTTACAGTCAATTCACTCAAGACTTGTGACACCTTGGGTGCGTCAGAAACACCTATAGAATACTTACCTTTCGGCTCTTTGTTGGGATTGATATCAAATCAGATCTAATACTTTCACTGAAACGTGCTTAAACGATAATATGCTCTTGCAGGTCATCAAGCTATTTCCTAGCGTTGTTGCCGGGGAGCTAAGCGCTAAGTGTTCTTTCTTGACATCAGTAAGTTTAGTTTAAATGATCTCTGTTAAAGATAAAGTATCTACACGCTTTGGTAAACTTATCTAGTGCATTATCCTGATCGTACACCAGAATCTAGACGTTCATATATTTTTCATAGTCTTGCAAACTTAAATGCTATTCACATAAATAGTTTCAGCTCTTTGATGACAAATATGACTATCACTAACAAGGCTAAGGAAGAGCCTGAGAAAAATCTGAGAGAATATGGAGCACCTACTAGACACTACGGGAAAAATAAGCGTCGTCGTGCAGCCGTTCTTTGTCGTGTGTCCCCGCACGGCAAAGATTTCTTTGCCATGCGCATAGATAAAAACGCACAGCAAAGATCTTTGCCACGGGAAAGATAGACACGAGCACACGGCAAAGATACGATTCACGGCAACGACGGAAGAGGCCGCGCGGCAAAGAAATATGCACGGCAATGGCCCAACACACCGCACGGCAAAGATTAGGCATTGCCGTGCAACATTGGCGCACGGCAAAGCAGCCTTTGCCTAGTGTTTTTAACAAACGTACGGCAAAGAAGGCTTTACCTAGTGTAAGCGCACGGCAAAGATGTAAAAACTGGATTTTTTCTCATCTCAAAAGGTGTGGCGTGGTATAGTTATCAACAAATGAACACTTAGCCCAGTGGCAAGGTCACATGCTTTCCCTACTCTCTGTCCTAGGTTCGATTACCAGACCAGCCAATTTGGGCCTTTTTTTAGATAAAACATGTTTGGCACACGGCAAAGAAGCGACCTTTGTCGTGCGACACTTTGCCTTGCAATTTTGGCGAGTCACACGGCAAAGAAGCCTTTGTCGTCAATGACATTGTCGTGCGACCTTTGCCGTGTGTCCCCGCACGGCCAAGCCTTTGCCGTGCATGTATGGCCCTTTGCCGTGCATATATGGCCCTTTGCCGTGGGGGGCAAAGACATATTTTCCCGTAGTGAGACATGCTACAAAAAAACCCATAGGTGTTGATGATGTTGAAGTTGAAGAATTTGAAATTAAAATTGAATTAAAAATCAAAGTTCAAGAGCGAGCTTTTAAACGACAAAATGATGAAAATCCTATGCACCACGTGTTTCATTTTAGCAGTCTCTTTAATATCGTTGGACCAAGAGGGGTTGCTAAGGAATATGTATACCTAAAATTATTTTGATGGTATTTAAAGGATAAAGCCTTTGTTTGGTTACTAGCTCTACCTCATTGTGGTATAACTACTTGGAAATAATGCATTATTATTTTATCAAATGAGTGATTCTAGAATTGAGATAGCCAACTTTATGCAGAAGGTTCGAGAAAGTTGTTCTCAAGCTTGGAGGAGATTTTCAGTTCTCCTTAATACAATACCTAATCATGGATTCTTCTTTTATGCTATTATATAATACTTTTATGATGGTCTTAATAGTGAAGTTAAGAAAATGATCGATTCATTTGCAGGAGGACTTCTCAGTGAACTACCAGTAGAAGAATGTAAGAAGCTCATTGCAATGAGGGCCTCCCATGATGAACAATACAATCCTGACATGGGAACAAAAGTTAAAAATTGTATGCTTATATATCTGAGGACATTATGCCCGAAGTACAAAGATCTATGAAAGAAAAGGTATACCTGCAAAACAACTTAAAGATAGTAAAGTTGATGCCTTTCAAATGATGTAGAAGAAGATGAACTACCTAAGATAATTAAACAATGTATGTATCAACAATAGAAGAGTCGCAAAAGCTTATTTAAACATCTTCAAGCACATGAGCAATGCCTTGCTTAGATAGAGGAAAACTATGATGATATATCTCATGCTACTAAACAATTAGCTAAGAATATTAAAATGATTTTGACTCAATATGAGCAAATGGCAGAATAGCAAAACTATATTCTTAATAATAGTAATATTCCTATTTCCACTAACACTATTACTAGAAGAGGAATAACTACAAAAGGATCGATGGGCCACCCCATTTGGAAGCAGAAAAATCCTGCAAGGAAAAGGAACAACAAGAGATGAGCCAAGAAGAAGAGAACCTTGTTGATTCCCAAGATGATGATCAACTTGAATCTCGTAGGGGAGATCAAGCAACTAAAGAGAACTCTGAAGTTAATACCGAAGAACATGCACTGGTAGAAAAGGGGCATTAGTCCCGGTTGGTAACGGGCTTTAATTCCGGTTGCACAACCGGGACTAATTATGCGAGACTAAAGCCCCCCCTCTTAGTCGCGGTTGCTTACGAACCACGGCTAAAGGTCCATCCACGTGGGCGGCAGGCGTCCGTCGGGGCGGAGGACCTTTAGTCGCGGTTGGCCAGACCAACCGGGACTAAAGGTCTTCGCAGGTTTCTTTTTGTTGTGTTTCATTTCTTTTATATTTTATTTTGTGTTTCATTTTAATTACAAAGAAGTTTCAGTACACATATTCTACGCTACTATATACGCGTTACACGTTGATGCATATGAATGTACAATTTCAAACAAGTTTGAAATTTCAAACAAGAAGAATTCAAGAGGAATATATAATATTCAATCTCGGGTGACCATGTACAACTTCAAACAAGTTTCCATATACAATTTACGGCAGCAGAAGTTCTTAGTCATCGTAATAATAGTGTTCTCCTTTAGGATGGAGAACTTCCCTCATCAAAAATCCTGCTAATTCCTCTTGAATTGGTCGGAAGCGAGCTTATGGACTAAGCTTTCTCGGCAAGTCATGCATCCGCAAGTCGATATCCTGAGCCCTCCGCTCAGAGGTGAGTCCCCAGATGAACTCACAGGCATAGTATCCACATAGATTGGTCCCCAGTGGCTGACTATCCACATTAGCTAGCACTCTAAATGTTAGCTCATCTTTGAATTCACCGGTTATGTCATCTTTGAACCGTTTCCAAACCCTACAGGGCAAATTAATTAAATGAACAAAGGGAGTTATTAGTTAGTTGATATCAGTAAATGAACAAAAGAGGCCGATATAGTGCGCAAATGATTGAAAATAATTACTTTTGCAGCATTAATCTTATGCCGATCCAATACTTTGCTTCCATATTCAGAGAGTCCATGACGAGAACTCTGGAGTTGTCAAACTGAATTATTAGCAAAATCCAGTGGAACCTGCGGACATGTTACATGCACAGTCATGCATAACAACTCATCGATTATACATAACATGGAGTAAACAAAAGACAGAAACACTCACCCAAAATGGTAAGGAAATAGAATTTCACTTTTGAGTTCCTGCTTTGTAAGAAACTCGTACAGGTCTCTCTCCACGTCTTTGGGGTATTTTTCTAACACATATCCATTGAGGATATGTGGGTCAATGAACCCAACATCAAGGATGTTCCTCTTTTTGCATTCCCCAAGCTTCATTTTGCATAATGGCGTACACAAGAATATAGTGAGGACAATATAGTGTAGACAATGAACGAGATGATGTTGAGATTTAATTATAGAAATAAATCACTTACAGAACGTAGTAACTCATGATAGATTTGTCGAGCTCGCGCAGATTAAATAACTAGAACAATTCACTCATATGAACTTGTACACAGTACTCTTTGAAGTGGTGCTCCTCTCTAACTTCCGCATAAATATATTTTTCGTCGGCATTATTTTTTATGAAATTCTTGTACTAGCGTAGAAGATTTCTCATATGTGTTGGTAGACTCGCTTCCTGCGCAGGCTCGACGAGAGGCCCATTCCGCACATATGTAAATGCTACCTCACTTATTGGTGCATCCTCAAGGCCTAACAATGCACAAAGAGTCATATCGAACTCGGCCGCTCTTTGTTTGGTCAACGTTACAGTCATTCCCTATGCTCTAGCAGCTGCTAGGATAGCAGGGTCCAATAGTTCCATGTCCTTATCCATATCGGCTCTGAAGGAAGATGTCGTAACGGAAGGACCGGCTTCCACTATGAGCGGGAGGGGGGGGGGGTCGATTGTTTTTTCTGTTCCCCGAGCTGGGCAACTTGTTTCCCACATTTTTTTACTTGCTTCTTTCTTCTCCTCCAAGGCTTTCTTCTCCTTCTGCGCCAAGGCTTTCTTCTCCTTCTCCTCCGAGGCTTTCTTCATAAATATTGCTACTTTCCTACGAAATTCACGTCCATAGTCGTCTCGCAGATTCTGCTAGACTTGGGACGGTGTCGTCAAAAAATCCTTAGCCCACTTCTTTTGCTTCTTAGTAAATACCGGCTTGGGCTCAGGCTATTTTTTGGTCTTGATATCCGCCTTCCATTTCTCATGGTGAGCAGCCGCGGCCACGTTGGTTTCCTTGACACTAAGTTCCCAAGGTCTCGGGAGGAGATGCTTCAGTGATGGCATTGGTACCCTTGTGGTCTTAGGTACATAAGGCTCCGGGTTAATAGTCCAGGAGGGGGTTGACTTGCTGTCCCCCCGTAACCGCCTGCTTCTGCTTCTTCGCCGGAGGTGGACTGGGTGGCGGCGTACCCTCCGGAGGTGGACTGGGGGGCGGCTGCTGCTTACCCGCCGGAGGTCGATTGGGGGGGCAGCGTCGGCTGACGTGAAGGAGGTGTAGGTGGATCACCACCACCATCAGAGGGGGGTGGACTTGTTGGGTGATTCCTCGGGGTCGGTGGCCTTGGCGCCTCGCCTGGAAACTTGATGTACTTCTTTTTCCATAGAATGAATTGGCGCTTGACATCTCGAAGTCTCACATCCCCTTCGGGTGTAGCATAGTCAATCTCCAGGTCCTCACACCCTTGGAATATGTCTTACACCGTGACACGAGCATAGCCATCTGGAATGGGGTTGTTGTGGTGGAGTGCTCCAGGTTTACAAGGTAAAGAGGAGCCGATCGCTACCTTCATGGAAATGTTCCCCGTTGGATAATGCAGCTCACATTCTTTCATCTCCTGTACATCGTCCACGGGGTAGCGAGGCTCCGGTGCAGTAATAACGATGGTCGGTGCATTAGCACCAGCTGGGGCCAAGGGTGCATTAGCACCAGCCAGGGCCTCAGTGGAAGCCACGCTGCTTCTCCGCTGCTGGCTTCCGACATCCGCTGCACGATCTTTATGTGGCCCTGCCGATCTTTCTTTTACTAGTTCATGCACAATCTGCTTCACCTCAAATAGTTCGATTCCAACCTCCCCATAGGATTTGCATCCCGGTCCGTCTTTCTCTTACAACTTCTGTAACTGTACAGGTCATTGTCCTGGGGAAACCCTACTTTCCACGGAATGGCGCCTTTGCCTCGTACACGTCCTGGGTGTTCACGATTCCCGAGGGCTAATGTCAGCACGTCGTTCTCTGTGTTGAACTTGATCTTCCCCTCTTGAGCTTGGGCCATTGCGTCAATAAGGGCTTGGGTGGGAGTAAACACTTTCTTCCGGTGAACACACCTCCCTATCTCCGGGTCTAGCGATGCCCCATGCCCGTACCACCAGCTTTTGGCCCTTGGTTCCCATCACTCTGTACCTAGAGGATTCCTCGCTCCCTTAGGTCGTTCTCCATCTTCTCCCACTTAGGCTCCGAAAGGCATTATCCTCCTGGCCCCATAATATGATTGTACGCTTTCTTAGCCGCATTTTCCTTATTTTTTCGATATGGCCTTGAAATGCTCCGATTGCTTTTGCTTCACAAATTCGGACCAATCATTTTTCAGTTTCTCATATTGTCCTTTGAAATCCGGAGTCTTGTTCTTGGAGACATACTCACGGGCTAAAGTTTTCTTGAAGTTCCGGAATGCTTCGGCCATCTTCTGAAGAGCGAACGCTTTGACTAGCCTCCTCCTCTCACGTCCACCCGGAAGCTCGTTACCCTCTTCATCGTGTTTGTTGAATTCCGGAGGTAGAATGAAATGTTCCATAAGCTTTCTCCAGCAATCCTTTTTCGTTCTCTTGTCGACAAAAATGAAACCAACACGTGCCTTCTTTGGCACATTCCATTCCTGGAGGGTGATCGAGACGTTGTCTCCAACAACGACTCCGCATTGGTTGATAAACTTTGTATAGTGCTTTTTGGGCTCCAACGGCCTGCCGTGTTCATCGACAACATCGATGGTCAATGTTTCTCCTTGTCTCATTGTCTTGGTTTTGCCACGTGGCTTTGTACTCAATTTTTTCGACGATCCGGAGGGCTAAAAAAAGAAAGAGAGTCGCGTTAATACATATTTATTCAAATTAGTAAATTTGTATCACCAGAGGCTCAATGTATATATATATACCTCGCCGTAGGTGGTTGCTAATTGCAATTCGAGATCGCCGTTTGTCGACGTTTGCCCTCCATCAACAATGTCCATTCCTTCATCATCACCTTGTCGACCTTCACCTTCACCGCCAAGGTTTAGATAAGAAGAGACATCCTCTCCTTCATCTTCTTCAGGTACATAAGGAATATCGCCGTTTATGACGGCGGTTATATGTCTCTCAGCTTCCTCGTCATAGTTTTCCATAATCGGGTCACTTCTATCGTTCGCCATATATCACTCCTGAAGACATGCATGTAGTAAAAACTAATTAAGTAAAGGAACTGATCAATGGTGGTGAGGGCGGCGAGGAGGGCACGTATTACCTACTCTGCTGCGGAGAGGGCGGCGATGCTCGATCTACGAGCGGGCGGCTCTATGACGATGGCGGCGAGGCGCTGGCGATTACTGCGGAGAGGGCGGCGAGGGAGGCGGCGGCACTCTGCCGGCGGCTCTACACTGAGGGCTGCGAGGGCGGCGACGCCGGTGACTGCTGCGGCGAGGGATGCGAGTGAACGAGAGTGTTTATTAATTAAAACATATCACTATTTTTATATATAAGTTGTAATATAGAACTATTTTTTAATTTACAACAAAAATTAACATAGAGAGAGAGAGGGGACGCGCCGGGCGCTGCTCTCTCTCTGCAGGGAGTTCTCCGTCGAAGATCGCGCGCGCCCCCTAGCCACCCCTCCGTATACGTGCGGGGTCAGTGTGTTAATTTCTCTCTCTCCGATCCTCTCTCTCCTAAAAAAACAAAAAAAAAACCCGCGCTATACGGAGGGGGTGGCGAAGGGGCGGCGCACAACTAGTTGTGCGCCGCCCCCCTCGCCGCCCCCTCCGTATACGCGTGGGGTCGGTGTATACGCCCTTCTCCGATCCTCTATCTCTCTACAAAAAATAAAAAAACCCGCGCGTATACGGATGGGGCGGCGCAGTTGTGCGCCGCCCCCTCGTAGCCCCTCCGTATACGCGCGGGGTCGGTGCCCTTCTCCGATCCTCTCTCTCTCCTAAAAAAAGAAAAAAAAATGGCCGGCCAGCGGCCCTCTATCTCTCCTTTCTCTCCTCTCTCTGTCCGTCACTGGCGATCAGGGTAACGCGCGTGCGCGCGGCGTGGGGCGTCGGCGGCAAGCCCTGCCGGGAGGGCGGCGGCGAGGGACACATGCGCCGCGCTCGCCGTCATCTCCATCGATGGCGAGGCGAGAGCGGGCGGTGCTGTCGTCTCCATCGATGGTGAGCGCGCGGCGCGGCAGGCGGCGGCCGAGGAGGAGCGCACGATGACGACGATGCAGAGATCGAGGGAAGGGCGAGGAACACGACGCCGGCGGCGACCTACATGGCAGCAGCGACGGACGACGGCGGTGGGTCTCCGGGGGCGGCGGCGCGGCATCATTCGGTCGATCTCCTGGGCGGCGCGGGGTCTCAGTTTGCGCGAGAAAGGAGAAGTGTTCCGCGCAGAACGGCCGCGCTGTATTTATACAGTGGACCTTTAATCGCTGTTGGTGAGACCAACCGCGACTAAAGGGTTTTTTCGCCGGATTTTGGTTCCCGCTAAAAGACCCTTTAGTCGCGGTTGGTCTCACCAAGCGCGACTAAAGGTATTTTCCAGTTAATTTTCATTTCAAATATATCAAAAGCTTCAGAAAATAAAACTAATTCATTTAAAAATCATAAAAATACAAAAAATATATAAAAAATTCAGAAAATAAAACTAATTCTTTAAAAATCTTAAAAATACAAATAATATATTAAAAAAAATCAGAAAAATAAAACTAATTCATTTCGAAATCATAAAAATACAAATAATTTATCAAAAGCTTCAGAAAAATAAAAATAATTCATTTAAAAATCATAAAATATATAAATATATAAAAAAAATTAGAAAAATAAAACTAATTCATTTCAAAATAAAAAATACAAATAATATATAAAAATATTTAGAAAAATAAAACTTATTCATTTGAAAATCCGAAAAATACAAATAATATATCAAAATATTCAAAAAATAAAACTTATTCATTTATTTTCATCATTTCTTCCCGCCTCTGTCTTTCCGCCTTCCCTATCTTCCCGCCTCCCGCTTCCCGTCATTTCTTCCCGCCTTTCCTGTCTTCCTGTCTCCTGCTTCCCACCATTTCTTCCCGCATCTTTCTTCCCGCCTCATTTCTTCCCGCCCCCATTTTTCCTGCCATTTCTCACTATATATATGTAACCCGGCTTGGCCAGCATTATCACATCTCTACAATCTCTCATTACTCTATCACGGCTTCCACCGTACCCACTCTAACCTACCAGCGGTGGAGGAGCTTTGCGCCTTGTACTACCCTTGCCCACCGGGCTACCGTGTCCCCGCCGGCTGGAGCCTAAGCACCGGAGGCGTGCCGGTCCGTCCCGTCCCTCAGGGTACTGCGCGCTGATGCGCGTAGATGTACACGTCCGTTGGGAACCCCAACAGGAAGGTGTGATGCGCACAGCAGCAAGTTTTCCCTCAGTAAGAAACCAAGGTTATCGAACCAGTAGGAGCCAAGAAGCACGTGAAGGTTGTTGGTGGAGGAATGTAGTGCGGCGCAACACCGGTGAAACCGGCGCCAACGTGGAACCTGCACAACACAATCAAAGTACTTTGCCCCAACGTAACGATGAGGTTGTCAATCTCACCGGCTTGCTGAAAACAAAGGATTAAGCGTATCGAGTGGAAGATGGTGTTTGTTTGCAAAGAACAGTAAAAAACAGTAGAATGTATTCAGATATAAAAGAATGGACCGGGGTCCACAGTTCACTAGTGGTGTCTCTCCAATAAGATAACTAACATGCTGGGTGAACAAATTACAGGCGGGCAATTGACAAATAAAGATTCAATACATATCAATGATGATTACTATGTGATTTAATCAGGGCATTACGACAAAGTACTGATGTCTAC
>NC_061511.1:249503164-249551691 GCF_022539505.1 Lolium rigidum
ATGAGCAGTAGCAATGGTGCCAGAAAATAGCTTGCTGGCGTGTAGTTGATGGTAGTAATATTGTAGCAGTAGTAACGCAGTGAAACAGTAAACAAGCAGTAGTAACGCAGTAGTATTTAGGAACAAGGCCTAGGGATTACACTTTCACTAGTGGACACTCTCAACATTGATCACATAACAGAATAGATAAATGCATACTCTACACTTTTGTTGGATGATGAACACATTGCGTAGGATTACACGAACCCTCAATGCCGGAGTTAACAAGCTCCACAATAATGCTCATGTTTAAGTAACCTTAAGTGTAAGATAGATCAAAACGACTAAACCAAGTACTAGCATAGCATGCACACTGTCACCTTCATGCATATGTAGGAGGAATAGATCACATCAATATTATCATAGCAATAGTTAACTTCGCAATCTACAAGAGATCATGATCATAGCATAAACCAAGTACTAACACGGTGCACACACTTGTCACCTTTGCACACATGCGGGAGGAATAAAACTACTTTAATAACACATCACTAGAGTAGCACATAGATAAATTGTGATACGATGCACATTGCAATCATAAAGAGATATAAATAAGCACTTCACTACGCTCTTCAACGGTGAATAAGTACTTCGTGAAATATAGCCTAAGAGACCCACACGGTGCACACACTCGTCACCTTTACACACGTGGGACAAGGAGTCTCCGGAGATCACATAGGTAAAACCCACTTGACTAGCATAATGACATCTAGATTACAAGCATCATCATATGAATCTCAATCATGTAAGGCAGCTCATGAGATTATTGTATTGAAGTACATAGGAGAGAGATGAACCACATAGCTACCGGTACAACCCCGAGCCTCGATGGAGAACTACTCCCTCCTCATGGGAGCAACGGCGGTGATGAAGATGGCGGTGGAGATGGCAGCGGTGTTGATGGAGAAGCCTTCGGGGGCACTTCCCCGCTCCGGCAGGTGCCGGAACGAGAGACTCTGTCCCCCGGATCTTGGCTTCGCGATGGCGGCGGCTCCGGAACTTTTCTCGTATCGTGGCTCCTCCGTAAGGGTTTTCGATGCGGGGGCTTTAAATAGGCGAAGAGGCGGCGCGGGAGGGTCAACGAGGCGACGAGACCATAGGGTGGCGCGGCCGGGGCCCGGGCCGCGCCACCATGTCATCTGGGCCCACGGGGCCCCCTCCGCGGCTCTCGGGTGTTACGGATGCTTCCGGGCAAAATAGGAACACTGGGCGTTGATTTCGTCCAATTCCGAGAATATTTCGTTACTAGGATTTCTGAAACCAAAAACAGCAGAAAACGAAGCGGCACTTCGGCATCTTGTTAATAGGTTAGTTCCGGAAAATGCGTAAATACGACATATAATGTGCATAAAACATGTAGGTATCATCAATAAAGTAGCATGGAACATAAGAAATTATCGATACGTTGGAGACGTATCAGCATCCCCAAGCTTAGTTCTACTCGTCCCGAGCAGGTAAAACGATAACAAAGATAATTTCTGAAGTGACATGCCATCATAATCTTGATCATACTATTTGTAAACATATGTAATGAATGCAGCGATCAAAACAAAAGTAATGACATGAGTAAACAAGTGAATCATATAGCAAAGACTTTTCATGAATAGTACTTCAAGACAAGCATCAATAAGTCTTGCATAAGAGTTAACTCATAAAGCAATAATTTAAAGTAAAGGCATTGAAGCAACACAATGGAAGATTAAGTTTCAGCGGTTGCTTTCAACTTGTAACATGTATATCTCATGGATAGTTGTCAATGCAAAGTAATATAATAAGTGCAATATGCAAGTATGTAGGAATCAATGCACAGTTCACACAAGTGTTTGCTTCTTAAGGTGGAAGGAGATAGGTAAAGCTGACTCAACAATAAAAGTAAAAGAATGGTCCTTCAAAGAGGAAAGCATCGATTGCTGTATTTGTGCTAGAGCTTTTATTTTGAAAACATGAAACAATTTTGTCAACGGTAGTAATAAAGCATATGAGTTATGTAAATTATATCTTACAAGTTGCAAGTCTCATGCATAGTATACTAATAGTGTCCGCACCTCGTCCTACTTAGCTTGGACTACCGGGTCTTTGCATGCCATGTTTCAACCAAGTGTCACAAAGGGGTACCTCCATGCCGCTTTGTACAAAGGTCTAAGGAGAATGCTCGCATTTTGGATTTCTCGCTTTTGATTATTCTCAACTTAGACATCCATACCGGGACAACATGGACAACGAGATAATGGACTCCTCTTAAATGCATAAGCATGTAGCAATGATTATTATTCTCATATGAGATTGAGGATATATGTCCAAAACTGAAACTTCCACCATGATTCATGGCTTTAGTTAAGCGGCCCAATGTTCTTCTCTAACAATTTTGCATGCTCCAACCACTAAAATGATAGATCCTTCGGACAAGACGGACATGCATAGCAACTCACATGATATTCAATAAAGAGTAATTGATGGCGTTCCCCGAAGCATGGTTATCGCACAACAAGCAACTTAATAAGAGATAAAGTGCATAAGTACATATTCAATACTACGATAGTTTTTAAGGCTATTTTGTCCCATGAGCTATATATTGCAAAGGTGAATGATGGAATTTTAAAGGTAGCACTCAAGCAATTTACTTTGGAATGGCGGAGAAATACCATGTAGTAGGTAGGTATGGTGGACACAAATGGCATAGTGGTTGGCTCAAGGATTTTGGATGCATGAGAAGTATTCCCTCTCGATACAAGGTTTAGGCTAGCAAGGTTTATTTGAAGCAAACTCAAGGATGAAACGGTGCAGCAAAACTCACATAAAAGACATATTGTAAACATTATAAGACTCTACACCGTCTTCCTTGTTGTTCAAACTCAATACTAGAAATTATCCAGACCTTAGAGAGACCAATTATGCAAACCAAATTTTAGCAAGCTCTATGTATTTCTTCATTAATAGGTGCAAAGTATATGATGCAAGAGCTTAAACATGAGCACAACAATTGCCAAGTATCACATTATCCAATACATTTTACCAATTACTACATGTAGCATTTTCCAATTCCAACCATATAACAATTTAACGAAGAGGAAACTTCACCATGAATATTATGAGCTAAGAACACATGTGTTCATACGAACCAGCGGAGCGTGTCTCTCTCCCACACAAGGATGAACTTATTCAGAGAACTAAAATAACAAAACAAAAACAAAAATAAAAGCACACGGACGCTCCAAGTAAAATACATAGGATGTGACGGAATAAAAATATAGTTTCACTAGAAGAAACCCGATAAGTTGTCGATGAAGAAGGGGATGCCTTGGGCATCCCCAAGCTTAGATGCTTGAGTCTTCTTAAAATATGCAGGGATGAACCACCGGGGCATCCCCAAGCTTAGACCTTTCACTCTTCTCGATCACATTATATCACCCTCTTCTATTGACCCATGAAAACTTCCTTCACACCAAACTTCAAGCAAACTCATTAGAGGGTTAGTGCATAATCAAAAATTCACATGTTCAGAGGTGACACAATCATTCTTAACACTTCTGGATATTGCACAAAACTTCTGAAAGTTAATGGAACAAAGAAACTCATTCAACTTAACAAAAGCGGCAATGCGAAATAAAAGGCAGAATCTGTCAAAAACAGAACAGTCCGTAAAGACGAATTTAAAGCTGGCACCAGACTTGCTCAAATGGAAAAACTCAAAACTAATGAAAGTTGCGTACATATCTGAGGATCACGCTCGTAAATTGGCAGATTTTTTCGAATTTTCTACAGAGAAATAGGCCCAGATTCGTGACAGACAGCAATGCTGTTTCTGCGCAGCGATCCCAAATATAACATCAACTTTGACATAGAAACTTTACTTGGCACAACAAAACATAAAACTAAGATAAGGAGAGGTTGCTACAGTAGTAAACAACTTCCAAGACACAAATATAAAACAAAGTACTGTAGCAAAATAACACATGGGTTATCTCCCAAGAAGTTCTTTCTTTATAGCCGTTAAGATGGGCTCAGCAGTTTTAATGATGATGCTCTCATGAAAATAGACAATGAAGCAAAAGAGAACATCAAGAAGCAAATTCAAAGCACATTTAAGCCTAACATGCTTCCTATGCATAAGAATCTTGTAAATAAACAAGTTCATGAAGAGCAAAGTAACAAGCATAGGAAGATAAAACAAGTGTAGCTTCAAAAATTTCAGCACATAGAGAGGTGTTTTAGTAACATGAAAATTTCTACAACCATATTTTCCTCTCTCATAATAACTTTCAGTAGCATCATGAGCAAACTCAACAATATAACCATCACATAAAGCATTCTTATCATGAGTCTCATGCATAAAATAATTACTACTCCCAACATAAGCATAATCAATTTTATTAGTTGTAGTGGGAGCAAATTCAACAAAGTAGCTATCAAATATAGGAGGTATATTGTAATCATAATCAAATTTATCCTCCATAACAGGTGGTAACAAAAGACTACTATCATTATAATCATCATAAATGGGAGGCAAAGTATCATCAAAGTAAATTTTCTCCTCAATGCTTGGGGGATTAAAAATATCATGCTCATCAAAGCCAGCTTCCCCAAGCTTAGAATTTTCCATAGCATTAGCAACAATGGTGTTCAAAGCATTCATAGTAATAACATTCCCATTAGCATGCATATAAAGTTCCATGGGTTTCTTAATTCTTTCTTCAAACACATCATGTCCTAATTCAAGATAAAGTTCATAAAGATCTCTCATATTTTTGTTGTTTTCCATTATGCCTAACTAGTGTAAACAAGAAACCAAATGTCGCAATTGCGAGTCTAAAGGAAATAGCTTCGAGTACTTACAATGGCGCCGGGAAAATAGCTTAGTAGCCGAGATCCGGAGTGTGAGTACCTTTTACCTTTCCTCCCCGGCAACGGCGCCAGAAAAGTGCTTGATGTCTACGTTCCCCCTCCTTTCCTGTAGACAGTGTTGGGCCTCCAAGTGCAGAGGTTTGTAGAACAGCGGCAAGTTTTCCCTTAAGTGGATCACCCAAGGTTTATCAAACTCAGGGAGGAAGAGGTCAAAGATATCCCTCTCATGCAACCCTGCAACCACAAAGCAAGAAGTCTCTTGTGTCCCCAACACACCAAATAGGTGCACTAGTTCGGCGAAGAGATAGTGAAATACGGGTGGTATGAATATATATGAGCAGTAGCAATGGTGCCGGAAAATAGCTTGCCGGCGTGTAGTTGATGGTGGTAGTATTGCGAGCAGTAGTAACGCAGTGGAAACGATAAACAAGCGAGTAGTAACGCAGTAGTATTTAGGAACAAGGCCTAGGGATTACACTTTCACTAGTGGACACTCTCAACATTGATCACATAACAGAATAGATAAATGCATACTCTACACTTTTGTTGGATGATGAACACATTGCGTAGGATTACACGAACCCTCAATGCCGGAGTTAACAAGCTCCACAATAATGCTCATGTTTAAGTAACCTCAAGTGTAAGATAGATCAAAACGACTAAACCAAGTACTAGCATAGCATGCACACTGTCACCTTCATGCATATGTAGGAGGAATAGATCACATCAATATTATCATAGCAATAGTTAACTTCGCAATCTACAAGAGATCATGATCATAGCATAAACCAAGTACTAACACGGTGCACGCTACTGTCACCTTTGCACACATGCGGGAGGAATAAAACTACTTTAATAACACATCACTAGAGTAGCACATAGATAAATTGTGATACGATGCACATTGCAATCATAAAGAGATATAAATAAGCACTTCACTACGCTCTTCAACGGTGAATAAGTACTTCGTGAAATATAGCCTAAGAGACCCACACGGTGCACACACTGTCACCTTTACACACGTGGGACAAGGAGTCTCCCGGAGATCACATAGGTAAAACCCACTTGACTAGCATAATGACATCTAGATTACAAGCATCATCATATGAATCTCAATCATGTAAGGCAGCTCATGAGATTATTGTATTGAAGTACATAGGAGAGAGATGAACCACATAGCTACCGGTACAGCCCCGAGCCTCGATGGAGAACTACTCCTCCTCATGGGAGCAGCAGCGGTGATGAAGATGGCGGTGGAGATGGCAGCGGTGTTGATGGAGAAGCCTTCCGGGGCACTTCCCCGCTCCGGCAGGTGCCGGGACGAGACTCCTGTCCCCCAGATCTTGGCTTCGCGATGGCGGCGGCTCTGGAACTTTTCTCGTATCGTGGCTCCTCTGTAAGGGTTTTCGATGCAGGGGCTTTAAATAGGCGAAGAGGCGGCGCAGGAGGGTCAACGAGGCGACGAGACCATAGGGTGGCGCGGCCAGGCCTGGGCCGCGCCACCATGTCATCTGGGCCCACCGGGGCCCCTCTGCGCGGCTCTCGGGTGTTCCGGATGCTTCCGGGCAAAATAGGAACCCGGGCGTTGATTTCGTCCAATTCCGAGAATATTTCGTTACTAGGATTTCGAAACCAAAAACAGCAGAAAACAGGAACCGGCACTTCGGCATCTTGTTAATAGGTTAGTTCCAGAAAATGCGTAAATACGACATATAATGTGCATAAAACATGTAGGTATCATCAATAAAGTAGCATGGAACATAAGAAATTATCGATACGTTGGAGACGTATCAAGTACATAGACCGCTATCCAGCATGCATCTATGCCTAAATAATCCACCTTCAGGTTATCATCTGAACCCCATCTAGTATTAAGTTGTAAACAACAGATAATTGCATTAAGTATGGTGCGTAATGTAATCAACACAAATATCCTTAGACAAAGCATCGATGTTTTATCCCTAGTAGCAACAGCACATCCACAACCTTAGAACTTTCTCGTCACTCGTCCCAGCATTAAATGGAGGCATGAACCCACTATCGAGCATAATTACTCCCTCTTGGAGTTACAAGTATCAACTTGGCCAGAGCCTCTACTAGCAACGGAGAGCATGCAAGAACATAAACAACACATATATGATAGATTGATAATCAACTTAACATAATATTCTATATTCATCGGATCCCGCCAAACACAACATGTAGCATTACAAATAGATGATCTTGATCATGTTAGGCAGCTCACAAGATCTAAACAATGATAGCACAAGCGGAGAAGACAACCATCTAGCTACTGCTATGGACCCATAGTCCAATGATGAACTACTCACGCATCAATCCGGAGGCGGGCATGATGTTATAGAGCCCCTCCGGTGATGATTCCCCTCTCCGGCAGGGTGCCGGAGGCGATCTCCTGAATCCCCCGAGATGGGATTCGCGACGGCGGCGTCTCTGGAAGGTTTTCCGTATCGTGGCTCTCGGTACAGGGGGTTTCGCGACGAAGGCTATTTGTAGGCGGAAGGGTAGGTCAGGGGGCGTCACGAGGGGCCCACACACTAGGCCGGCGCGGCCAGGGCCCAGGCCGCGCCGCCCTAGTGTGGCGTCGCCTCGTGGCCCCACTTCCTTTCCCCCTCGGTCTTCTGGAAGCTTCGTGCAAAAATAGGACCTTGGGCGTTGATTTCGTCCAATTCCGAGAATATTTCCTTACTAGGATTTCTGAAACCAAAAACTGCAGAAAACAGCAACTTGCGCTTCGGTATCTTGTTAATAGGTTAGTGCCGGAAAATGTATAATAATGCTGTAAAGTATGTATAAAACATTCAAGTATTGTCATAAAAGTAGCATGGAACATAAGAAATTATAGATACGTTTGAGACGTATCAAGCATCCCCAAGCTTAGTTCCTACTCGCCCTCGAGTAGGTAAACGATAACACAAATAATTTCTGAAGTGACATGCTACCAACATAATCTTGATCAACATTATTGTAAAGCATATGAGATGAATGGAGTGATCTGAACAAAAGATTGCTAACAAAGATAATGACTAAGCAAATGAATCATATAGCAAAACTTTTCATGAATAGTACTTTCAAGACAAGTATCAATAAGAGTTGCATAAGAGCTAACTCATAAGCAATAAATTCAAAGTAGAATGCATTGAAGCAACATGTATATCTCATGGATATTTGTCAACATAGAGTAATATAACAGGTGCAATAAGTAACACGTAAGAATCAATGCACACAGTTAACACAAGTGTTTGCTTCTAAGATAGAAAGAAGTGGGTAAACTGACTCAACATAAAGTAAAAGATTGGCCCTTCGCAGAGGGAAGCATGGATTACTATTTTTGTGCTAGAGCTTTTGTTTTCAAAACATAGAAACAATTTTGTCAACGGTAGTAATAATTCATATGTGCTATGCATAATACTTCCTACAAGTTGCATGTCTCATGCATAGAGTACTAATAGTGCTCGCACCTTGTCCTACTTAGCTCGGAAAACACGTATTATCATCGCATAACATATGTTTCAACCAAGTGTCACAAAGGGGTACCTCTATGCCGCCTGTACAAGTGTCTAAGGAGAAAGCACGCATTGGATTTCTCGCTTTTGATTATTCTCAACTTAGACATCCATACCGGGACAACATAGATAACAGATAATGGACTCCTCTTTTAATGCTTAAGCATTCAACAACAGTTAATATTCTCATAAGAGATTGAGGTTGTATGTCCAAACTGAAACTTCCACCATGATACATGGCTTTAGTTGGCTGCCCAATGTTCTTCTCTAACATATGCATACTCAAACCATTTGATCATGAAATCGCACTTACTTCATACAAGACGAACATGCATAGCATCTCACATGATATCCAACAAAGGTAAAAAGTTGATGGCGTCCCTAGAAACATGGTTACCGCTCAACAAGCAACTTATAAGAATTAAGACACATAACTACATATTCATCACCACAATAGTTTTTAAGCTATTTGTCCCATGAGCTATATATTGTAAAGGTAAAGGAATGAAATTTTAAAGGTAGCACTCAAGTAATTTATTTTGGAATGGCAGAAAAATACCACATAGTAGGTAGATATGGTGGACACAAATGGCATGGGATTTGGCTCAAGGTATTTGGATGCACGAGAAGCATTTCCTCTCAGTACAAGGTTTGGGCTAGCAAGATTGTTTGAAGCAAACACAAGTATGAACAGGTATAGCAAAACTTACACAAGAACATATTGCAAGCATTATAAGACTCTACACTGTCTTCCTTGTTGTTCAAACACTTTACCCGAAAATATCTAGACTTAGACAGACCAATCATGCAAACCAAATTAAACAAGCTCTACGGTAGTTCTTCATTAATAGATTAAACTACATGATGCAAGAGCTTAAACATGATCTATGAGAGCTCAAACAATTGCCAAGTTAATCCAAAACATATGCAGCATTTTCTGATTCCAACCAAATAGCAATTTAACGAAGCAATTTCAGCCTTCGCCATGAATATTAAAGCACAATTAAGAACACAAGTGTTCCATATGAAAAAGCGGAGCGTAATATCTCCAATATAAGAATGGTGGGATCCAACTTTATTCAAACCAAAACAAAAATAAAAGCAAACCGACGCTCCAAGTAAAGAACATAAGACGTGATGGAATAAAAATATAGTTTCACTAGAAGTGACCTGATAATGTTGTCGATGAAGAAGGGGATGCCTTGGGCATCCCCAAGCTTAGATGCTTGAGTCTTCTTAAAATATGCAGGGATGAACCACCGGGGCATCCCCAAGCTTAGACCTTTCACTCTTCTTGATCATAGTATATCATCCTCTTCTCTTGACCCCTTGAAAACTTCCTTCACACAAACTTCAAGCAAACTCATTAGAGGGTTAGTGTATAACCAAAAATTCACATATTCAGAGGTGACACAATCATTCTTAACACTTCTGGACATTGAACAAAGCTTCTGAAAGTTAATGGAACAAAGAAACTCATTCAACATAGCAAAAGCGGCAATGCGAAATAAAAGACAGAATCTGTCAAAAACGGAACAGTCCAGTAAAGATGAATCTGGCAGGGGCACTTAACTTGCTCAATATGGAAAAACTCAAAACTAATGAAAGTTGCGTACATATATGAGGATCACGCTCGTAAATTTGCAGATTTTTTCGATTTTTTTACGAGAGCTCGCGAGAATTCGTGACAAACAGCAATGTTGTTTCACGCGCAGCGATCCAAATCTATCATCAACTTTAACATAGAAACTTTACTTGGCACAAAAACATGATAAGGAGAGGTTGCTACAGTAGTAAACAACTTCCAAGACTCAACAATACAGTAAATAAAATGAAACATGGGTTATCTCCCAAGAAGTGCTTTTCTTTAACGCCTTTCAGCTAGGCGCAGAAAGTGCAAATCAAGTATTATCAAGAGATGATGCATCAACATCATTATTTTTCTTACAAACACAACTTGTCGCAGAGGGTACCTTAGATGCTCCATTATCTAAATTTCCTATGGTGGTGCTAGGGGTTTTATCAATTTTAGGCCTATAATAATTCTTTTGTTTAGGCACCTTAGAGGCATACATGAATTTTTGCTCCTAACCCACATAAGCTTTCTCCTTATACTTGAGAGAAGAAAAGGTTGAACCCAAGGTTCCCATAGCTTTTTGATTATCATGGACAACACAAGTTCCTAGGACACTAATTCTTTCATCAATTCCTCCTAGGGATTTATCAAGTTCATCAGTTTTATCAAATAACATTTCCAATTTAGTTTCAATACTTGGAAAATTTTTCTCTATGGTTTCCAATTTTTTCATAACATCCTCAAGATAGATTTCAATTTTAACTTCATTAACAGGTGGTATTCCAACTAGACTCTCAATGATGCAACTAGCTTCTAAAGCGGGAGTACCTAGGAAATTACTTCCCGAAAGAGTATCAAGAACATACCTATTCCAACTAGATAAACCAACATAAAAGTTCCTAAGAAGGATAATAGTGGAGTGTTTTTAATGCACCTATGATGAGCATTACTAATTCTGTACCAAGCATCTTTAAAACTTTCTCCACCTTGTTGCTTAAAAGAACGAACTTCAACTTCAGGATTACTCATTTTAATAGTGATAAAAGTAAACTAGGCAAATAAAGTAAAGACAAGTAACTAATTTTTTTGTGTTTTTGATATAGAGCTAGTAAATAAGACAGTAAGTAAAGTAACTAATTTTTTTATGTTTTTAATATGAAGCAAACAAGACAGTAAATAAAATAAAGTAAAGCAAGACAAAAACAAAGTAAAGAGATTGGAAGTGGAGACTCCCCTTGCAGCGTGTCTTGATCTCCCCGGCAACGGCGCCAGAAAACGGTCTTGATGCGCGTAGATGTACACGTCCGTTGGGAACCCCAAGAGGAAGGTGTGATGCGCACAACAGCAAGTTTTCCCTCAGTAAGAAACCAAGGTTATCGAACCAGTAGGAGCCAAGAAGCACGTGAAGGTTGTTGGTGGAGGAATGTAGTGCGGCGCAACACCCGGTGAAACCGGCGCCAACGTGGAACCTGCACAACACAATCAAAGTACTTTGCCCCAACATAACAGTGAGGTTGTCAATCTCACCGGCTTGCTGAAAACAAAGGATTAAGCGTATCGAGTGGAAGATGGTGTTTGTTTGCAAAGAACAGTAAAAACAGTAGAATGTATTCAGATGTAAAAGAATGGACCGGGGTCCACAGTTCACTAGTGGTGTCTCTCCAATAAGATAACTAACATGCTGGGTGAACAAATTACAGGCGGGCAATTGACAAATAAAGATTCAATACATATCAATGATGATTACTATGTGATTTAATCAGGGCATTACGACAAAGTACATAGACCGCTATCCAGCATGCATCTATGCCTAAATAATCCACCTTCAGGTTATCATCCGAACCCCATCCAGTATTAAGTTGTAAACAACAGATAATTGCATTAAGTATGGTGCGTAATGTAATCAACACAAATATCCTTAGACAAAGCATCGATGTTTTATCCCTAGTAGCAACAGCACATCCACAACCTTAGAACTTTCTGTCACTGTCCCAGATTAAATGGAGGCATGAATCCACTATCGAGCATAATTACTCCCTCTTGGAGTTACAAGTATCAACTTGGCCAGAGCCTCTACTAGCAACGGAGAGCATGCAAGAACATAAACAACACATATATGATAGATTGATAATCAACTTAACATAATATTCTATATTCATCGGATCCCGCCAAACACAACATGTAGCATTACAAATAGATGATCTTGATCATGTTAGGCAGCTCACAAGATCTAAACAATGATAGCACAAGCGGAGAAGACAACCATCTAGCTACTGCTATGGACCCATAGTCCAATGATGAACTACTCACGCATCAATCCGGAGGCGGGCATGATGATGTAGAGCCCCTCCGGTGATGATTCCCCTCTCCGGTAGGGTGCCGGAGGCGATCTCCTGAATCCCCCGAGATGGGATTCGCGACGACGGCGTCTCTGGAAGGTTTTCCGTATCGTGGCTCTCGGTACAGGGGTTTCGCGACGAAGGCTATTTGTAGGCGGAAGGGTAGGTCAGGGGGCGTCACGAGGGGCCCACACACTAGGCCGGCGCGGCCAGGGCCCAGGCCGCGCCGCCCTAGTGTGGCATCGCCTCGTGGCCCCACTTCCTTTCCCCCTCGGTCTTCTGGAAGCTTCGTGCAAAAATAGGACCCTGGGCGTTGATTTCGTCCAATTCCGAGAATATTTCCTTACTAGGATTTCTGAAACCAAAAACAGCAGAAAACAGCAACTGGCGCTTCGGCATCTTGTTAATAGGTTAGTACCGGAAAATGTATAATAATGCTGTAAAGTATGTATAAAATATTCAAGTATTGTCATAAAAGTAGCATGGAACATAAGAATTTATAGATACGTTTGAGACGTATCACGCGCCGGGCGGCCATCACGAACCACTACTACCTCGACCTCACGCCGTAGCAGCGGATGAATCCCCGCTGGCATCCCAACAACCAGCAGACTTGGGACGCCTTCTTCATCAATCGGCGTGAGAGGGCGCTCGCCAGGTATGAGGAGGACGGTCTGCCTCCTGGGAAATTCCACGAGGCCGGCCGTCGGCTATGGTGGGGCGGCCGGACTCTACAGAGCGTCATGGACTACATCACGGCCGGTGATATCCCCCGCCTACGCTACCCTCAGTACCAGTCGAGGTGTTCGAGCCACGAGCGTCGCCCAAAGACGATAGCGACGATGACAACGGCAACTTAGAAGGCGATGACTACCAGTACAACTGCGGCGACTACGAAGACTACGACTATGCATATTATAGGCCTAGGCAGGAGTATGACTAAATCACTCCAACATTTCAAGATGTACTCCTAGGCCTAGGCATGTCCTTCACATCATTGGCTGTATTTCAAATTTCATGTATCATCAGTGGTATCTCGAATCAATCGGATCATTCGAAAATGGACACCAAACACATCACAGATAATATAATTCACATGATCCATTCAACAAAGTTTTGTACAATAAATTATTACACATCATCTATTCCCTTGTGTCCCTTGCTTACGATTGTGCCACATCCATGGAGCATCCTCATCATTTAATTTAATGCTTAGGTCAGTGTTCACTTTGAAGGGCAGAATTTCACCAAACATATTATAATATTTTGACATGTCTGTCTTGTCCTCCACTCCCACGATGTTTTTTCCCTGAAAGAACAATGTGGCGCTTTGGATCATCGCATGATGTACTCGTTTTCTTATCTTTCCTTTCCTCGGTTGCTACTCATGTCCTTCACATAGAAAACCTGAGCGACATCTTTGGCTAGGATAAATGGTTCGTCAAGGTAACCAAGATTGTTGAAATCTACCATTGTCATTCCGTATTGCTCATCCACCTTTACCCCACCTCCTGTTAGCTTGAACCATTTGCACCGGAACAAAGGGACCTTAAAGGAGGGTCCATAGTCAAGTTCCCATATCTCCTCTATGTAACCATAATATGTGACCTTTTGCCCAATCTCGGTTACTGCATAAAAGTGGACACCACTATTTTGGTTGGTGCTCTTTTTATCTTGGGCGATCGTGTAAAATGTATTCTCATTTATCTCGTACCCTTAGAAAGTCGTTATAGTCGAAGATGGTGTCTTGGCCAACATGTACAGCTGATCTCCAACATCATTGTTATTCATTAAATGTTTTCGCAACCAACCGCCGAAAGTCTCCATGTGGGCCTTTGTAATCCAGGATTCAGGCTTCCCCGGGTTGTTCGAGCGTAAAATATTCTTGTGTTCCTCGAAGTATGGAGCCACCAAGCTGGAATTTTGCAGAACTGTGTGGTGTGCTTCAGTCATAGAATGGCCGTCCATACATACCGTTGATTTCCTTCCGGTCGTGCCTTTTCCACTTAGTCTCCCCTCGTGCCGCGATTGAGGAAGACCAATCGGCTTAAGGTCAGGAACATAGTCAACACAAAACTCAATTACCTCCTCATTTCCATAGCCCTTGGCGATGCTTCCTTCTGGCCTAGCACGGTTACGAACATATTTCTTTAATACTCCCATGAACCTCTCAAAGGGGAACATATTGTGTAGAAATACATGACCGAGAATGGAAATCTCTTCGACTAGGTGAGCCAGGAGGTGCGTCATAATATTGAAGAAGGATGGTGGGAACACCAACTCGAAACTGACAAGACATTGGACCACATCGTTCTGTAACCGTGATAGATCTTCAGGATTGATTACCTTCTGAGAGATTGCATTGATGAATGCACATAGCTTCGCAATGGCTACTCGAACATTTTCCAGTAGGAGCCCCCTCAAAGAAATCGGAAGCGATTGCGTCATAATCACGTGGCAGTCGTGAGACTTCAGGTTTTGGAACTTTTTGTCTGCCATATTTATTATTCCCTTTTTATTCGACGAGAAGCCAGACGGGACCTTCATACTGCTCATGCATTCAAAAAAGATGACCTTCTCTTCTTTGGTAAGAGCGTAGCTGGCACGATCTTAAAACCATTCCGGATGCCGGTCTTCTGGGTCTTTCAAATGTTGCTGGTCCTGCCGTGCTTCCTTTGTATCATTTGTCTTCCCATACACGCCCAAGAAGCTTAGCATGTTCACGCAAATATTCTTTTTAACATGCATCACGTCGATTGCAGAGCGGACATCTAGGACTTTCCAATATTCTAGCTCCCAAAATATAGATTTCTTCTTCCACATGGGTGCGTGCCCGTCAACTCCCCGCGGAACTGATTGTCCACCAGGACCCTTTCCAAAGATGACTTTCAAATCCTTGACCATATCAAATACATCAGCACTAGTACGTTCCGCAGGCTTCGACCGGTGATCTACATTGCCGTTGTAATGCTTGCCTTTCTTTCTTAAGTTATGATGTCGGGGAAGAAATCGACGATGCCCCAGGTATACATTCTTCTTACAATTACCCAAATATATACTTTTAGTCTCATGTAAGTAGTGCGTGCATGCATTGTATCCCTTACTTGTCTGTCCCGAAAGGTTACTAAGAGCAGGCCAATCATTGATGGTTACGAAAAGCAACGCTCGTAGGTCAAATTCCTCTTCTTTGTGCTCATCCCACACACGTACACCAGGTCTGCCCCACAACTGTAAAAGTTCATCAACTAATGGCCTTAGGTACACATCGATGTCGTTGCCGGGTTGCTTCGGACCTTGGATGAGCACTGGCATCATAATGAACTTCCACTTCATGCATAACCAAGGAGGAAGGTTGTAGATGCATAGAGTCACGGGCCAGGTGCTATGGCTGGAGCTCTGCTTGCCAAAAGGATTCATGACATCTGTACTTAGACCAAATCTTATGTTCCTTGCGTCAGCTGCAAAATCTTCGAACTCTCTGTCGATCTTTCTCCATTGCATTCCATCAACGGGGTGTCTCAACTCCCCATCCGACTTACGGTCCTCTTTGTGCCATCGCAACAACTTGGCATTCTCCTTGTTCATGAACAGACGTTTCAACCGTGGTATTATAGGAGCATACCACATCACCTTGGCGGGAACCTTCTTCCTGGGTTTCTTGCCCTCAACATCGTCACCAGGGTACGGTCATCTCCTCTGATCTTATAACGCAATGCAGTGCATATCGGGCATTAATTCAAATTCTCGTATTCACCGTGGTAGAGGATGCAGTTGTTAATGCATGCATGTATCTTCTGAACCTCTAAACCTAGAGGGCAGACAACCTTCTTTGCTTCATACGTACTGGCGGGCAACTAGTTATTCTTTGGAAACATATTCTTCAACATTTTAAGCAACTTTACAAATCCTGAGTCAGCTACACCTTCCCGTGTCTTCCGTTTCAGCAAATGCAGTGTGCAGCCCAGCTTTTTCAGGCCATTATCGCATCCTGGGTACAGCGACATTTTGTGATCCTCTAATATGCGATCCAAATTCTCTCTCTCATTTTAAGTTTCGCAGCGTCTCTGTGCATCAGCAATGGTCCGACCAAGATCATCAGCGGGTTCATCATGTGCCTCTTCTTCACCTTCACCTTCCCCTTCTGCTTCCCCTCCTTCAGCATCCTCCATAAAGTATCACCGAAATGATCAGGATAGTTGTCATCGATATCATCCCCTTCTTCATCTTCTTCCATTCTAACCCCTCTTTCTCCATGATTGATCCAACAATTATAGCTTGGCATGAAACCGTGTCGAAGCAGGTGCACGTGAACGACTCTTGAGGAAGAGTAACCCTTCTGATTCTTACAGTCAGCACATGGACATATAACAAAACCTCCCTGCTTGTTCGCATTAGCCACTTCGAGGAAATCATTCAAACCCGTAATGAACTCGCCCGAGAGTCGGTTACCGTACACCGATTCATCTGCATTATTATTACATAAAGTATATAATTAACCAGCATGCATTTGTTAAACTAACTAGCTAGAAATAATAGAAATTAAACAATAAACTACACACATGCATATTTTATCAATGACACATGAAAGGTTCAAGTTGCTAACCGCGATCGAGGAGGAAAAATAAATGAGAAAGCTTAAGTGTGGCTCGGACACTTCATATCATGTTTGTTTCATGCTCTCGGGCATTTCATCGAACACCTTGTGTGCATAAGAGGATCCAAGCCAAATCCACCACCCATTGTGAATAGAAGTGGCACACCAAGTTGCTAAGTGAAGTGTGCTGAAGTGCATTTATAGGGGTGGGCCTTTAGTCACGGTTGGCCTGTCCAACCGCGACTAAAGATCTTCGGGCCAGGCCTGAGGACCTTTAGTCGCGGTTGGCCAGGCCAACCGGGACTAAAGCCCCGCCCGTACACCAGCTGTCGACCGAGCATGCTGGGCCCAAACCTTCTGTCACGATTCGCCTCCAGAACCGCGACTAAACACCCCATTAGTCGCGGTTCGGACATTTTGGGGACTAAAGGGGTTGTATGGAAGCCCCTTTTTTCTACTAGTGATGGTAAACTATAGAAAGTATAGATCGTTATGAGGAAAAGGGAAACCCGTAATGAGCAAAAGGAAGAAGAGATAGTAGAAAAAGAGAAACAGTCTAAAAAACCAAAGCAGCAGAAGGAGAAGGTAGTGGATAGTCATGAATCTACTCTAGAGGTAAAAGAAACTTCCAAGGTAAAGAAGATTCATTACCCCAATCGTAGAAAGATTGATCCTAACGAAGAATTACCCCAACTCTTTTGAGGGATCTACGTTTCAAACTTCCTATTGTTGATGTTGTTCAAGTTCCAACTCTAAAAATATTCCTGAGAGATGTTTTTAATAGAAAAAAAAATACCTTCAACGGTTGCATTAATGACAAGTTAAACACTTAATGAAAAACTTCCAACTAAGAAAGTACACCCAGGTATAACAACTGTCTCTTGTGCTATTGGTAAGACAAATATTCATAATGCTTTATGTGATCTTGGAGCTAGAGTTAGTGTCATTACTTTCTCACTGACGAGGGTTAACCTCGGCAATGTTCTTGGATATGGACTGACTGTTTTGGGGAAAGAGGTGCGTTGATGGTTTCATCGGCTGGTCAGACAAATAAGGTGGTCCAACGATATATTGATTATCCAACGAAGTTGTCGTAATACTAGAATATATCTAGGGTTACAACAATTGTTTCGTTATCCTCCTCTCCCTAGCACCTCCCAGCTTTTATATAGTAGGCTAGGTCTCGGAGTCTAGTTCGGGTCGGGGTAGAAGTAAGCATACAAGGCTATGTTTATGTCGGCTCCTAGATAGACCTTTCATTATTTGACACGCTTAGTTCCTTGGCTTCATATGCTTCCTGGCTTTTAACTTTACGGGTTTCTTCCTGAATATGCGCCAGGGATACTGAATTCAAATGCCAAATAAGGTATACCATGTCAGTAGCTCCCAAGATTCTACTCGAGTCGTAGACTCGGGTCAAATCAGATCACGACTCATTCATTTGCAAGGCGAACTTGAAGTTCTGGGTGACTCATTTATCAATTTTATTATATATTTTATCATGGGGATATTGGTCAATGAGCATGGTGCTTCCGATGGATCAGGAACCAGTTAATTCCTCTTGGAAAAAAAACATCGCGAACCTACCTCAAACTCGAGTGCCCGGACTAGGATCCAGTATATGCTAGTGTAATTCAGCTCGAGTCGTGGAATTCTTATCGAGTTCTGAATTTCAGTTCTATATTTTGGGTACCCAACACATCCGTCGGATTTTTTCATCATATCGTGGGTATGGAAATTATCTAGTAGAGCGCAGCTTGTGCGAGTGTCAGGCCACACAGGACGGATCCTGGGGTCTTGTCTTCATGCTTATGAACATGGCATTTAGACATTTTATCACAATGACTGAAGTTGTCGGGTTCTTATTTATCCAAAATTTGACATTTTCATTATGTGCGCAATCAGTGCTTCCGATGGGAGTAATTTACGAGTCTATGTTTCTGGCGTTTGCCACCAATAATGAACTTGAAGATTTATCCTCTTTTATTTTTGTCTACTGCTTCTCTGAACTTTCTTTTCGTCAGGTGCGCGAATAGCGCTCTCGAAGGGAGTAGACCCCAAGGCTATGTTTGGATACTTGTAGCCGAACACAGGCTCAAAAGTCTTTACGCATCCAAATTTTTAATCAGCTCAGGTATTATTGAAATTAACTTGCACTTACCTTTATGCGAAGTTTTCCTTTCTATCGGGTGCGCGTTCAGAGTTTCCGATGCCAGTAGCCTCCAAGGCTATGAATTTTTTTGTCCCTAATTATAACCAAGAGATTATTCTTACATGCGGCTGGCATATACCAATATTTGGTAACTAGAGCATTTTTGTCCACCGGCTCTCTTTATTTTGGCTCTGTATAGAGCAGTAGCATTTTACTTTTCTGAAGTGTCGTACTAATGTTTTTGACAGGACATAGCTTGTCAATTTTGCATATAACCAGATCAATGAATGTATATTACATTGCAGTTTAGCTATCGCTCTGATTTCTTGTTACATGTGAACACTAAATTGTTACCCATAAACTTGTTTCTCCCATGTGCCATCCAGCATTCAATACATCAATAAATATTGTGAGATGCCACTCTGGCCTCTTCTTTTAATTCTAAAACGCGCTTTGCTTTTGGTCTTTTTTGTTATGCAACGGATCCAGGCCTCCAGGGTGGTGCTTCCTGCATGTTGATGTCTTCATTTTACCACTCTTTTAACAATTGTTTAATTGCTCACCACGATGTACCACATGGTTCTTCATTTTACCACTCTTATTGCACACAAAAAGCTGTTTGTCCTTTGTGCCATCCACACCAGAATTCCTAGAGGTGCTGGACTTGATGGAAAAACCGACATATTTAGAATATCAGCTATTGTACATCCTTGCGCGCTCCAAGTTTTGAAAAATCATCGCTGGATGAGGTTTCTCTATTGGAGTTAGGTTTGGCGTTGACTGAGCCTCTTCTTCTCCACTTGAATCATCACTAAATAGGGTACGCCCTGAAACAGGGCCAGTGTCCGCAGATGCGCCAGTATTGTTAGGGCATCTCCAACGGACGTCTAAATTGTCCGTACGCGTCCGTTTACGTCGAACAAAATGGTCGAAACTGACCGTGCGATTGTTTGCGTGGGGACTGCCCCAGCAGCACGAAGCAATTTTTTTGGTTCGCATTGTTTAAACATAATTTACATAGTGATAAATAGAAAATAGAAAATATAAAAACTAAAAGCCTAGCCTATTCCTCGTCATCGTCGTTGAGCACGACGAAGTCCGGAACCTGCCACCGCCAGTTGGCAATCGGCAGAACGTACACCAGTGTCGCCGGTGGTGGAGGTGGAGGTGGAGGCGGCAGCGGGTGCAGGGCCGAGTTCTGCAGCGCCTGTTGTAGGGCATGTTCCTCCGTGAGGCTTGGCAGCATGAACTAGGTGGCATACCGGGGCAGCGGCGGCTGCACCGGTTGGTCCACCTGTGAGAAGAGAACACCGAGCCTCTCAATCTCGTCGTCGGTCATGGTTGGCCGGAAGTCGAACTTCCGGCCCTCCGCCATGGCCACCTGCTAGTCGTGGAAGACACAGGCGATGAAGTCGTCGCTGTCGTCCTTGGCCTCCTCAATTTTGTAGGCTAGCGCGTATGCATCGTCGTCGTCCTCATCCTCATCGCCGTCGTCCTGTGGAGGTGCAGGCGGCTACCGTGTTCGACGACTAGCCGGAGGTGGGTGCGCGAACGGGAAGTTTCGGCCACCGAGGAAGCCCGCCTGCCTCCTCGGATCCTCCTCGGTCCGACGCCAGGTGTGCCACTGATTTGAGCTGACGGCGAAGGCTGCATCGTGATGGAGGTCCGGCGGCAGGTAAACCTACCTGTGGTGGATCTCGGCGCTCCTCTCCGGCTCGCAATGAGGCACCGCCGGGACATGTACCCGGCGTTAGATGAGCCGCCAGCTGCCGCCAGGAAGGTGCATGTCCCTCCAGCGATCGCACAACAGCTAGTTGGCGCGCAGCACCCACGCCACCTCGATGGGCAGCGGCACCCTGTTCGGCCCCGTGTCCTTCTTGGTGCCGCTGTCGCACGCCTTGGAGTCATGCTTTTTTCTTTCCCATGGTGGATGCGGCACCGCGCGGTGGTGAGGGTTTGAGTGGAGGTATCCATGGTCTAGGCAATGGCATGGACAATGCCCGAAGCCTTTTAAAAGCCGGGTGCGTGCGGAACACGATGCCATTGATGGAGGCGTAGAATTGCAGCCACCACCCGCCAGTCCTGGTGCGGAAGAGGAAGCGACACCATTGATGGCGAAGGTTGCGGCGTAGACGCGGAAGCAAAGACCGCCGAAGCGACGGCCGCCAAAGCGATGCGATTGAAACAGGTCGCTGCCAAGCGGGCCCGTGGGAAAAGCCTGCGCACACTCGGCGCGACCGCGCAGCGTCCATGGAGACGCATCCGAGGCGGAAATATGTGTCGCGTTTGCGTCTCCGCGGACGGTTTAATCACTACGCGTCGTTCCGCTAGACCTAGTTCCAGACGCATTTTTCAACTGCGCGGTCGAAAACGGACGCGAAGCGACCGTTAGAGTCCCTCGCTGAGATGCCCTTACCAGAGCCATGTATATTGCCTGTCAAGTCTTCTCTAGCCTCTAAGATCCTCAATTGTTCATCACATTATCACCACCTTGAACATCTTGTGCTGGATTCTTTGCAACGGGGTGACGCAAATGGACGCTAAGCGACCTTTTGCGTCCGCGCGGTCAAAATATGCGTCTGGGATCAGGCCTAGTGGCACGACGCAAAGTGACTGGGTTGTTCGCGGAGACGCAAACCTGGCCCAAATATGCGTTTCGGTTGCGTCTTTGTGGACGCTGCGCGGACGCGCCGATTGCCCGCTCGCGTCTGGCGGACGTATCGTCGGCCCGCCTTGCAGCGATCCATGCTCGATGTGTCTTCTCAGGCGCGCTAGTTACTGGCGCCGCTGCATCTCTTCGGCATTCTGCGCCAAGTTAATGGCGACGTCTCGCCTGCCGAGCGGCCGCCGCCCACCTCTGCCAACGAAGTTATAGCGATGCCACATGTGTCGCGCCCCTCGCTTGCCTCCAGCGTATATAAAGAGGGCGCACGCTCGTCTTCCTCATCCTCTCCTCCACACAAACCCTAGTCGCCACAACCTCCATCGTATTGCCGCCTCGCTCTTCCTGCAATGCAACTATCCCCGCGAGGAACTCCATGGCTGGTCCAGGTGGCAGGCGAGGTGGTCGAGGCAGCGGGCATGGGTACCCCTGCGGTCGGGGCCACCGAGGTGGAGCACCTACGGCCCCACACGATAGCCATTGCCTGCTCCGTCGACGTCTTCGTACGAGGATCGGTGCTTCGAGTTCCTCCTTCGCATCGACCAGGACCCCCTCGGCATCAAGCGGCTCCCGGACAAATTCGCCGAGTTCGTCGACGGTGTCGAGCCGGCCCAGTTGCAGCTACGGGAGGCCAGCTCTAACTTTTGCCGGTGGCCTGTCGAGGTCTTGTTCGACGGGCAGGGCAAGATGTGCCTGCACACCGGGTGGGACAAGTTCGCCCGCGACCTCGCTCTCTAGCCTGGCTGCCAACTCACCTTCCTCCACGAGGGGGATGGCGAGATAATCGTCAAGGTGTTCGACGACACATCCTGCCGCAGGCACTACCACAACGACGAGTCCGGCTCAGACACCAACAGTTAGAACTGTCAGAGTGTTCTTTCTTTGTAGCTAAGATGGCCACGAGCCAATTGAAGCCGCTAGTGGAGGTTTCTGGATGTTCCTTCTTGATAGGAACAACAGGGCTATCATTGCTAGCTTTCCGGGTTGGATGATTGAGTGTGTCCGAGAGTGTTCTTTCTTGCCAGCGAACATAAAAAACCTGCGTGGCCAACAATAGTTAGGTTTCCTCATTTTGCAATGTTTTACCATGTTCCCAACTATGTATTAGTGTGTGCAATGTTTGCAACTATGTTTAAATGAGAAAGAGAAAAAAAAAGTAGGAAAAATAATATGCGTCGGATCGTTTAAGGCACCCAAACACAAATGGACGCACGGAAAAAACCGACCATTTTCACGTCCGCGAGGCGACGCAAACGAACGCGCAAGGACAATTTAGGCGTCTGTTTTGTGGCGTCCCGTTGAAGATACCCTTAGGTCGATACCTGTATTTGGAAACCAGAAATCCATCCCTGCATAGCATAGCAGTGATAGCACTAGTTAATAATGTGATTTAAAAATCTGCAAATTTTTACATTCTAGCATGCTTCTTCATAAGTATCTACGAAAGTATTGTTTTTTCAAGTATGGATCAATAGTTGCATTCTATAAACCAAAAAATACAACACCCTACTAATGTTGGTGTCTTGGCTTGAATTTTATTGCGGTTCATGCAAACAGGAATTAATCTATAATATGAAGACTTACATGCATAAATCTTTCACAACTTCCTAGAAGATAATTATACATGTTTGTTTCTTGTTGGCCAGTCTTCATGAAATTTTTCTTACATCTAGCCTGAGGTGTGGTGAATCAAAGTCTGCAGCTGTAACAGTGTAACTTCTATACCTGTTTGCAGTAGATTCTTCGGTGGCTGTAGATCTTGACCGGGCCTCCCTATTTGTTATCAAACGCGCATCGTCTAGCAACATACATTATTCTGTATGTTCACTCGTTTGAGCGACAAGCGCTGGAGTACATCAAACTGTTGTATTGAGGGTCCGAGACATACAATTTATCATTATGGAGGATGGTCGCGGCACCGCGCGAGTGCACAGCCGAGAAAACCTACCACTTGTGGCCTATTCAAATTGACTCGAAATATGAACTGAAGAAACACCGAAAAAGGAAGAAACATTTGCTGACTCCAAAAATTACACAGGAAATCTCCAAAAAAGGGCAAGAACTAAAAAAGGAATTACTGATTGTGAGCCGTAGTTACGGAGGAACAGCGTGCGTGCATGCATGTTGGAGCACAAAACCGAAATCAGGCAATTGTTGGACTTCAATGATACGGAGTACATCTGATCAAATGTGATGTGATCAGTTGATGAAAGGCCGGTTGGTTCGTGCTTCTACACCTGCGCATGTCCTTGAGGATGGGGAAACTGCTGGTTTGGTCGGTGCGCTCCATAGCCCTGTGCTGGAGGAGGAGGGTACTGCGGGTAGTTCGGCGGCGGGGCCTGGCCGTACCACTGGGGAGGAGACTGCTGCGGGAACTGCGGCTGCCCCATTGCGATCCCGCCTCCTGC
The DNA here is from genome assembly GCF_022539505.1 of Lolium rigidum. Taxonomy (NCBI): domain Eukaryota; kingdom Viridiplantae; phylum Streptophyta; class Magnoliopsida; order Poales; family Poaceae; genus Lolium; species Lolium rigidum. The sequence continues at coordinate 249,527,301 of NC_061511.1, forward strand.
CTTGGGCGCGGCAGCGGCGGCCGCGTCCGTCTGCCTCCCGAGCAGGACGTAGGAGGTGATCCCGAGTGCCGTGGCGGCGAGCGTGAGGATGGCCGCCCCGGCGAAGATGCCGTCCTTGAGGATGAAGCACTGCCCGAACGTGTCCGTCTCCCGCAGACCCTCGCCGTTAACCGCCGCGCCATCCACGAACAGCGCGAACGCGATCACCGCCGCTATCCTGCACGTTTCAGTCACTGTCAGGCCAGGTCCAGCTAGAGCTTGTTGAATTCTGTCGAACACATTACCATGAGACGACGGCGCAGACAACGCCGATGATCCGGTTCTTCTCGGAGGGCATGGTGCGGGACTTGCAGCATCCGCAGCAGCCGCCGACGGCCGCGAAGATGACCTGGGCAACTACCAGGAAGAGGGCGGCGCAGATCGCGAGCGCCAGCGATGAGTTGCGCGGGTAGTAGCACGCCCCGTCGCCGATCAGCACGTCCGAAGCCTGCGAGAACCCACGGTTCAGCAAGAAAACACACACCCACACCCATAGACATGGACATTAACCATGGATAGGTAGTGACTGTGCCAGCTTACAGTGAGCTTCGTGCCTTCGGCGGAGAACCCCATGATTGTGCTAAGCAGCCCGAGAGAACCCACCACCGCGACCACGATTTTTGTCGTCTTATCCATTTTCCCGGCCATTGCTCTCGAAGCTCGTGAGTGATGAGTCTCGAGTCACGGTGTTTTTCGGGTTGAAGTCGACTAGCGTAGAGGCAAGCTTATATAGAGAAAACTGGCTCTGATGGCATCCATATACGCTGCCCGCTGACGTACCTAGATCAGCGAGAGGCTACCAACTACGGAAGGGGGAGACTTCTCTCCCGTGCCTTCCTCCGCCGTTGATTCACCAGGATTCGTGAACGAAGCTTGTTATCCTGATAAATGGATGAAGTTTTTCTAAAAACACCGGTAAGGTTTACAGTTGTGGGCGCACTTTTGATCAAACGAGGACCAAGCAATTAGAACACGATAATATAACATATGGAGCAGATTTAATAACGAGATTTGCCTATAACCAGCATGTTCTGAAGGGCATGACTTGATGACTATGGGGCGCAGAGAACCAATCTATGGTTGGATGGTTAGGATGGTAGTGGTACCTTTAGTCCACCAGAATTTAAACCACAGGTTTGACACTTAGGTGTCTCATAGAAGGGGGAATATTCTTCAGTGCGAGGCGACGTTCCTGTCGACAGCGAGGCGCGTCTATGGTGCATTCATAAGGGTGAGTGTATGTGCGTATATGTGAGCCTCTACGTTTGTACCATGTTTCGTAAAAAAAAAACACTATGGGGCACACCTCTCCTTAGTACCGCAACACAAGTTGTCCCGGGTACACCTCCCCTTCGGTGCATGTTGCTATCTAGTCATGATGGTTATAACGGTTGGTACCTCCCAAATTATATATGAGGAGAATCGTATAAGTGTCTAACCCAAACCTCTTTTTACAGTGAACGCTACCTATATGAGTGACGTCATCCGTGATGTCACGCATGTGCTAGCGTAGTCCACTCACAAAATTCTGAAACCAAACTAAAACGTAACTGAAATACGACATTTTTGTAACATATCGAAATGACATCAGCAGTGACGTTAGCAGTTTCACTTTTTTGCGAGAATGTTTCGCAATGTTTTCCATGTATCAGTTTAGTTTCATAAAATTTTCACTTGTGTTTCAATTATTGGTTTTATATTATATAAATGTCAGAAGCCTCATCAATCTCAAAGCACTGAGTGCGTGGTAGATATGGCTCCTAGAGGTTATGTTGGTGCATGGTAGATATGGCTCCTAGAGGTTATGTTGCCTTTAGAAACGCCAGGTTCCGGTTCATGTTTCCACTGGATAACTGAGCTCCAGTTGGGACAGTGTGCTTATCGTTTGAAGTGTATTTGAGAAGACGGCCACCACAAAGAGAAGGAGATGAAAAAATAATATGCAAAAATTAAGTTTGATATTTATGTGCAATTTGAGTTTTCTGGGTGCTTGGTATGGTAAAAACTTGAAGTTCAGACTTAACTACGTTTTCTGCAAACTTGAATTTAAAACATTCATGAATTTTATGTGGCCTACAATATTTATCTACGGATTGTTGTAATCATGAAACAACTAAAAAGTTTAGGTAAAATGTTGTTTAATAGAGAAGAGATGAAATCGATAACGCATGCAGACAAATTAATAAGAAACACCCTTGGGGTGTCATCATCTTCATTTGTCCAACCCATTCCCATCTGGACACGATCTGAGAAAGAATGGACAGTACTATCGATTCTTTGGGTGTCAAGATGCGTTATCGATTCTGAGGTATCAAGATGCGTGTCTATATGCCCTGTAAATTTCATAACCGAATTAAAAATACCCTAAGAGAAAAAAAAAGAGAAATCAAGCATGAATAGTGTCACATAAAGAAAAAAAAACATAAAATGCCACTATTCACATAACATTTGTCTTTTTTTGGGTGTATTTTAAATTTGGCCGTGATAAATCTAGAGAATGTGAAAACACATTTTGTCAACAGCCACAAATTTATTTCGAAATTTTTAACACTTATAATTTAAATTTTGTGAAGTGATATCATGGTATCATGTGAGGTGTGATATAACTAGATATTTTCCCGTACCGGTCATGCAGCACTACGGCACAACAGAGCTTTGCCGTGCAGCCAAAACGCACGGCAAAGGTCAAAATCTGCTCGGCAACGCCTTTGCCGTGCGGGCGTGCAAGTGGCACGGCAAAGGCCTTTGCCGTGCAACCGTGCTTTGCCGTGCGCTGGGCACCCTTTGCCGTGCGCCTTTCTTTGCCGTGCGGCTGGAAAGGTTGCCGTGCGGAGGCCTTTGCAGTGTGCTCCGCCTCCACGCCGCATGGCAAAGGGTCGGCTTTGCCGTGCGCTTCAGCCTCACCCCGCACGGCAAAGGCTTCACCAGGTGGCAGCTGTGTGCAGCTGGGCACCCTTTGCCGTGTGTATGTGCACGGCAAAGACAGCCTTTGCCGTGTGCTTTTGTCTTTGCCGTGTGCATACGCACGGCAAAGGTGCTGAAAAATTACAGCTTTTGTTTGTTTCCATTTAATCCCTGCACATATAATTCACAAAATAGACATATATTTCCAGATACATATATAGCACAACATATAGACACTTGCATATCATCAACAACAAAGTTCAACCACTAATAGTCCAACAAAGTCCATACATAGAATGTTCCATACAATAGTCCAACAACAAAGTCCAACAACAAATTCGTACATAGAATGTTCCAATTCACACAACAAAGTTCATACAAGCAACGTCAACCTTCGCCACTTCCTTGTCCTTCTCCACCTCCTTGTCGTCCATCTCCTTGTCCTCCTACAAGTTCATAGATGCATAAGTGACATGTAAGAGCTAGAATTGACATGTAACAACTAGAATTGACATGAAAGAACAAGAATTGACATGGAATGGCTAAAATTGAACATAATCGCTAGAATTGACATGAAATGGCTAAAATCCAACATAATGGCTAAGGATGACATGGAATGGCTAAAATTAACATGGAATAGCTAGAATTGAACATAATGGCTAAAATTGACATGGTTGAATGGCTAAAATTCACAAGTGACATGGAAGAATTAGAAGTGTAGGGAGAACTCACCTAGAAACTGCTGCGAGGCTCCGGATGATGCCCGTATTGTTGACGGTCAAGCCGGGTGTCGGCGGGCTCGACTTGGAGCTCGGCTGGAGGAGCGCCAACACCTGCGGATCGGGCACGGGGATCTGCAATATCCAAAGTTCGGTTAGACAACAAACAAGATTGAGACGGAGATATTAAGTTAACCACTTACATAGTTGGGGAACATAGGAGGACCCGACGTGCTAGGAGCACTACTCCCCGGTGGGGAAGTCACCACGGCCTGGTTCATGAACATCTGCTGGAACATCTGCTGCTGTTGTTGCATCTGTAGCAACATCTGCTGCTGCATCTGCACGCTCTCCCTAAGCTGCTGTTGTATCTGCATCTGCTCCTCTTGGTGCCTCCGTTCCCTTTCTTCCATCTCCGCCTACGTTGTGTTGCCGCGATGTCAGTAACATTGCAATGGAAAACATGTAATGAAGTGTAGAGGATCGACGAAGAACTTACCCGTAACTTCGCGATAGCTAGGTCAGAAGCCCGTGGGCGGGTCTCTACCCGAGGCTGCTCGCTCGTACGCCCATGACGGATCTGGCGTAGAGATGGAATGATCCTTGGGTCGACTAACCCGTCAGCAATCCATAGGCGGCCACCCTTCTTGCCTTGTCCCGCAAGCACCGCAACCTCAACGTCAAACTCTTCGGTGGTTGGGTCGGCGTCTTCGCCGTGCTTGTCCTTGAACTTCGAGCGGTACGAGCCACAGCGGCCCTCCGCTAGGTCGTTGACCCACAAGGACCCCGTTTCAGGATGCGGCTCCTTCCTGGTCTTCAACTTTTGGAAAAAGCCAAACAAGTTTGGTGCCACGCCTGTCTTCACTTCCTGCAAAAGAGTACATGCAATTAAGTGAAGAGGGTGACACTTGCGGGGCTAGCAATAACATAAAACGAAAGAATGAAGAAACCACTTGCTCACCTCATCCTACAAGGTAAAGGCCAAGTTCTTGCTGCCCAGGACATGTGATCCACCTCCCATCTCTGAACGCTTCTGCTTGCCCTCCGCGTGCTTCCGGGCGTACTCGCGGGATGTCCACCATATGACCATCGCAAGAAAGCACGCCCTGTCTTCCCCGACGTGCGAGGAGGGTTCTACATACACAAGATAGACCCATTATTAGAACATAAACTACATGAAAATGCGGAAATAAATAACACATCGATGCTAATACCTGCGAGTACTGCCATGGTGCCATGAGCGTATCCCGACAATCAGCCTTACTCATCCAAACTTTGCGCTCGGCGTGCCGGTCGCGGACGCACTCTGGACACGTGCCTCGTAGTGCATGCCGGTCACCCTCACCCTGCATAACTCGTGTAAGATAACGTCGCACGCAATTTCCTCGCCCTCGGCCCTCTTGAAGTATTTATGCAACCATGCACATAGGTAAAACAAGATGAATTAGAGCAACTATTGGTAGCCAAGAAGTGTTTGAATGCTAAGAAGCCAAAAGTCACGTACCCAGAAGTGGCGGACAACCCGCTCTTGCATGTTTCCGTACTTGCCGCTAGGATCTTCCGCGTAGCCGTAGTGCTTCCAAGTCCAAGCCACGTCGCGGCCACCGAGTAGGGAGATTGACAATCCCAGGGAAATGCTTCCTAATTATGCCTCCAAGGATGTTCGAGTACCCACGTATCGGCTTCCTCCTCGGGTCGCCATACTTGAACATGCTGCACAACGAAATGCCAAAATCAATATGCATGTGATAAAAATTTGTATAATGATAAAAATTTCAATAATGGAATGCCAAAATCAGCATGTACCTCTTTCCAGCGGGCACGAGAACAACATCGCGGAAGGCCCAAGTTTTTAGCTTGGGGAGTTTCGTAATCCCGCGCCTATACGGCTTCTTGTCCCGTGGTTCCAGCCTCTCCTCGGCTGCAACGTACACCTCCTCCGCCGGCGGAGACCAAACTAGGGTCGGGTCTAGCTCCATAGGCATACCCCCAGCCCCTCATCCTCCTCGAGGTCCTCCCCACCATCCTCCCCACCGTCCTCCCCACCGTCCTCCCCACCGTCCTCCCCGCTGTCCTCCCCACCGTCCTCCCCACCGTCCTCCCCACCGTCCTCTTCGTCCTGCCCACCGTGCTCCTCGTCCCCCCACCCCACTGCTCCTCGTCATCATCCTCGGCTAGGGGAGGACTAGGAGAGGGGGTACGAAGTCGCCGTGGCTGGGCATTCTTCCTCCGTGGTGGAGGGCTAGGAGGACCGCTAGGAGGACGTGTCTGCGAGGAACCACTCGAAAGTCCCACAAGCTCAGCCACGGCCTTGATCTTCTTTTTGAAACCCCCTTTCTTTTTCTTGGCGGCATGTTTCAATCACCTGCAAACACAATAAAAAGAGTGGTTTATTAGTATGCAATGTAAACAAATGAATATTAGTGAAATCAACAATAATGCAAATATATAAGTAGATGAATATTAGTAGATACATCATAGTTTATTACAAATAGCACATAGTTCATTACATAGGATAGCCTCACAATTACAACTACATAGATCAGTAGCCTATGTCGACATCCGTAATCGGACCACATGTTTCATCATCATCAGGCTCGGCGAACCAATAATCATCGATGAAACCTGGAGGTGGTCCATTAGGATCTAGGTCAAGGCCTGCTTTGAACGCCTCGAGCAAACTTAGGTCTTCTACGGCACACACATCCTCGGCTTCATATTCTTCATTGTCTTCCTCCATAACCGCATCTTCTTCTTGCTCATCGTCTACGACCATGTTATCAACAACGGCCGACAAGTCGATAGTGAAATGACCGGGGAGCCCTTCTTCTTGATAAAAATCAACACTCCTTGCTGAGGGGTCTACGCGGCGGTAATCGTCCTTGTTTGGCGGGGGTGGCCTAATGCGTGAAGGAACCGTCATCACAACATCCCTTCCATGTAGACGCTTTGTCGGGTTTCGGCACGCGTACGGGAGATAGAATACTTGGAAGGCTTGGGTGGCCAAAATGTACACGTCCTCTCCCTTATAAACAGAGCTTCTTTCAACTTCGACCAATCCAATTTCAGGATCCCGTCTCACGCGACGTGGGTCGAGCCAGTGGCATTTGAATACGACGGGATTTAGCCCTTTGTCAAACCCGTAATTCAGCTCGTATATACCCTCGACTCTTCCATAGTAATGGAGTCCATCATCACCTTGACATACCACCCCGCTATTTATTGTCTTCTTGTTTGGACGGCTTGTTGTGTATTGATGGGTCCGGAAGCGATACCCGTTCACGTCATAAGAATTGAACGAGTCGACGGAATGGTTGAAGCCCCTAGCAATTTTTCGTAGCAAGGGATTCATGTCTTTGTCAGTTCTTGCCTACAAGATTAGGACGACAAGTTTAGAACAAGAAATGACCGAGAAATGTCGACAGTGTGCAAGAAAATTTGGATAGGATATTACCAAACCACAGAACCAGCTACTGAAACCGTGACCGCCGCCCTTATCGAAAATATCCTTGGATTCTTCCGAGGTAGGATCCCTGTGGGTATACCTCCAATATTTATCCGTGAATTGTCTATAACAATGAACGGAGGAAGAAGTTAGCCACGAACATATACGAGTGAATGTTTGCGAATAACTAAATGGTTAGCACTTACTTGATGTACGGCTTCACTTCCACCATGGTGTTCAAGACATATGAGTGGATCAACTCCCGCTCATGTAAATTCGTTGTGTACGGCTTCGAGCCACTTGACTTGCCGCCAAGCCCTATGAAGATGCTAAGCTTGGGTACATCTTCATTGTTGGCGGCATTGTAACGGAGGACCGGGTTGTGCTTTGTGGGAATGTTGGGATCATAGTGCTTAGTGGTGAAGTTTGCCACCTCCACGTTCAGGACTGCCTCGGCTATGGATGCTTCGATCTTGCATTTATTGCCAGTCATCTGACGAAGCTTTTGTGTTTCTCTCTCGGGACCAAACTGCCAACGGCCCCAATTCGCCCCCCCCCTTTAAGCATTCCTTCACGAGGTGCAGGATCATATGTTGCATCGGATTAAAGAACGCTGGAGGAAAGATCTTCTCTAGATCGCAAAGCAACATGGGTGCCTGTTCATCCAGCTTCTCAATCACTTTAGTGTCTAACTCCCTTGCACAAATCTGGCGGAAGAAATAACTCAACCTCGCTAGCACTCGCCAAGTCTTCTCAGGGACATAGCCTCGAATCATCACCGGCATTATCCGCTCAAGCCATACGTGGTAGTCATGACTCTTCGGTCCTTGTACTCGCAACGTTTCAATGTTAAGACCCCTCATCCAGTTGGCTGCGAACCCATCAGGGAAAAACAAGGAGTCCTTCATCCATTGGAAGACCTCCCTTTTTTGGGCCTTTGTGAGGCAGAACGGAGCGTGTGGCTTAGTCCAAGTTTTTTGGCACCATGAGGTGGCTGCATGTTCAACTCGGCCTATCGCACAACTTTTCCTGGTCAATTCGAGCCTTTATGTTATCCTTCGTCTTCTCGGTGTCCACTATGGTGCTCCAAATGGCTTCACCGATATTCTTCTCGGTGTGCATTACATCAATGTTATGCGGGAGCTCGAGAAACTCAAAGTAAGGAAGCTTCCGGAAGCACGGCTTGTGGGTCCATTGGTGTGTCTCCCCATATCCCAAGAAACCATTCCCATCAGGGTTAGGCTGGAGAGCGTCTAACTCGGCCTTGGTTTCCTGTCCGGTCTTCGGAATTGGCTTCGGTGCATGGACAACACGGCCTTTTTTGAAACTCTTAACATCACTCCTGTATTCATGACTCTGCTCAAGGAACTGTCGAGCTTCATCAAAGCAGGAATACTTGCCACCCTTGTTTAGCCAGAAGAAAGTCACGGCTTGCATGCACTCCGGACAAGGCCACTTCCCATGTGTACACCACCCGCAGAACAAAGCTCGTGTCTGGCAAGTCATGCGAGGGACGTGTGGTACCGGACATACATATCGAAGTGTTCCTTGTTTGCCGCGTCATAAGTTCGGATCCCGCGATCTTCCCAGCCAAGAAGCAAGTCATCAATCGGTGGTTCCGGATACACGTTCATGTTCTTACCCGGGTATTTCGGTCCTGGGATTATCATCGACACAAACATGTACTCTGATCTCGTGCAGACGCTGGGGGTAGGTTCAGGGGAATAACAAACACTGGCCAACAACTGTATACCGCAGCCGACATACCATATGGATTGAACCCATCGGTTGATATCGCAATTGCTACGCTCCTCGGGTCACCGGCTTTCGGGGGATATTTCTTGACAAAGTTCTTCCATGCGGTACCATCCGACGGATGTATCATCTTGCCACCGTACTGGTCTGATCCCTTCTACAGCCCACCTCATCTGCTGGGCGGTATCCTCGGTCATGAAGAGCCGCTGGATCCTCGGTAGGACCTGGAAGATAGCGGAGGATATTCTTGGCAACCGTGGTCCGCCTCTTCCGACCATCACCATTGGTGTCAACCTCAAAGTACCTAGAGCTATTGCAATGGATGCAATAGTTTGTGTTAGCATGCTCCTCTCTGAATAGCATGCATCCCTTTGGACAAGCCTGTATCTGCTGAGATGACATCTTGAGGTCACTGAGCAATTTTTTCGAATAGTAGAAGTTTTGCGGCAAGAGGTGCCCTTTCGGCAAAATGCTGCCAACGAGGACCAGAAGTTCATCGAACCCATCTCTGCACAGATTCCTGTGGCACTTAAAGGCCAAAAGGCGAGCGATGGCATCTAGTTGGGTAACATCTGTATTTACGTGTAGGGGTTTACGCGAAGCAAACAAAGCCTCGTAATACTTCTTTGTGTTTTCCTCCGGCTCCTCACTTGTCTCTCGCATCCCTAGATGTCTCCGCCTCTACATGAGGGCTTTCGGGCACATTACCATTAGCCAAGTTCTCTAGGCACCTATCAAACCCAGTATCATATTCTCTCGTAGGCTGAATCTGCCGCACCTCCTTCCTAGCACGTTTCTTCGCCTTTTCTCCATGAAAAGTCCAAATCTTGTAGGACGGTTTGAACCCGGACTTGATCAGGTGAAGACTCATAGTTTCCTTGTCCTGTGTTTTTTGGTTAGCGCACTTACTACAAGGGCAAAAAACTGTCCTGGGTCTGCTAGGGATGTCAAACGCCCTGTCCACGAACTGCTTGGTCTTTTCTCCCCATTCCTCGGTATATTTCCACGGACCGATTCTGCCATCGTACATCCAGTCACGGTTATCCATCCTCTAACCAGCACCAAAATAGACGAACTTAGAATTTTTATCAAACATGATCCGCATTTTAATTTTTTCTTTTTTACGCATACAACAACCTGAATCTCTACTAGGTGGGCTCCTAGCAGCCGCCGGATCCGTAGATTGAGTACGTTCTCCCTGCTCTACCCTGATCCGAGATAGAATTTCGGCAGCACCTCCCCCTGATCTCCCGATACACGTCTCGCCAAAGAGCCAAGAGGGATGTGCATCCGGAGAACAACGGGGAGGCGCTGCCGAAATCCTGACTCAGATCGGGGTAGAGCAGGGAGAACGTACCCAACTACGCATCCGCCGACTGTCCCGATAAATGCCGTAAGAGTTACGCTTCATAATATGCGAGACCACTAATGCATATTTATCCGCGTAACCCTTACGGCCGGGAAAAGACGCCTAGGTAGCGCGACATACTTGGTGATCTAGACCCACAAAAAAAACCTAGGTACATAGGGGCGAGATTTTTACCCTTGACGCGTGAGCGAATCGGCGAAGAAGATCCGGGACGGCCCCTCAAAGACACCGGCGACGCCGCCCCCCGTGTCCACCTCGAAGAAGATCCGAGACGCCCCCTCAGAGACCCTCGCGGCACCGACCCCCGTGTCCACCTCGAAGCATCGCCTGCATAGCGAGAAAATGAATTACTATGCAAGTGAACACAATTTATTTGACAACTTATGCAAGTCAACACAATTTATTTGACAACTTTTAATTAGAATTTCCTTGCAGCACATTATCATATTTATTTTAGCTACCTAGATACACTATTAAATTAACATGCCTAAACAAAATCCTAAATTCTTTAGCATACACCATTAATTAACATGCCTAAATACACTATTTATTTAGCTACTCCAAACAACTTAAATCATATTTTACCTATTTATATTAGCTACCCTAAACAACCTAATTAACATGCTAAGTAGCATGCTAAATGAAAAAAAATCCTATACTACATTAAATCCCATATTACACCTAACTAACATGCTAATTAACATACAACCTAAATCATATACTACACAAAAAAATTGACAAAACAAATGAGCTCCTCACCTAGCTAGTCACCTGCCGCCATTGGAGGGGCGAGGCCGAAGCCGGCCAGCAGCAGGGCGAGGCGGTGTGAGGGCGTCGTGCCGGTCGTGCTCGTGCGCCTCCTTGCGCGAGGAGGGAAGGGCTGAGGCGGCGCGAGGAGGGCACGGTGAGGCGGCGCGGGCTGGGGGGCTGGGCACGGCGACGCAGCGCGGGCTGGGGGCTGGGCACGGAGAGGCGGCGCGAGGAGGGCACAACTAGGCGGCGCGGGCTGGGGGCAGGGCACGGAGGCGCGGGCCGGGGGCAGGGCACGGAGGCGCGGGCCGGGGGAGGAGGGCAGCGCGAGGAGGGCACGGCGAGGTGGCGCGAGGAGGGCACGGCGAGGTGGGGCGCGCGAGGAGGGCACGGCGAGGGCAGCTGGCGGCGCGTCGGGGCGAGCTGGCGGCGCGTCGGGGCGAGCTGGCGGCGGTCGGGGCGAGCTCGATGTGTGTTTGGTGAATACGCGTGTGGTCGGATCCCGATTCAGGTGGGTATCTAGGGTTCAGTGCTTTGCCGAGTGAAAAATCTTTGCCGAGCGCCACGTAGACTTTGCCGTGCGAATCCCCTTTGCCGAGCGCCACATAGGCTTTGCCGAGAACAAATTCTTTGCCGTGCGCCGGACCTTCTTTGCCGTGTGAAATATCCCTTTGCCGTGCGCCCCTACACGGCAAAGTGCTTTTTTTTGGTCATTTTGGCATTCAGTTTTATTTAGCAATTTTTCAGTTTTACAGTCCATCTGAGATCAGAAATACCCATGTTGTATACCCATCTGAGACCTCTTTGCCGTGCAAATCCAACTTTGCCGTGCGCTTTGGCAGGATAATTTCCCTCTTCACCATTTTATACTTATTGTTAAGATTCAAATATATTTCAAAATTATATTAAACCTTTATTTTAGCATGTGTATTATTTAATAATGTCATTATCATGATATTTTAAAACTACACGGATGAAGCCTCGCGCGGTGAAATCTAGGGGGGTAGACCCCCCGAGGCACGCAGACCGCCGTTTTCGGGGGGACGGACCGCCGGAGCACCGGAATGCCACCAACACTTGCAAGTGGACCTAGGATATGTGTGAAAGTGTGTTGGAAGGTGTGATTCACCAAATGGTGCAAGCCCCTTGACTTGCCACCAAGCCCCACAAAGATTCTAAGCTTGGGTACTTCTTCATTGTTGGCGGCATTGTAACGGAGGACCGGGTTGTGCTTTGTGGGAATGTTGGGATCATAGTGCTTAGTGGTGAAGTTTGCCACCTCCACGTTCAGGACTGCCTCGGCTATGGATGCTTCGATCTTGCATTTATTGCCGGTCATTTGACGAAGCTTTTGTGTTTCTCTCTCGGGACCAAACCGCCAACGGTCCCAATTCGCCCCCCTTTAAGCATTCCTCCGCGAGGTGCAGGATCATATGTTGCATCGGATTAAAGAACCCCGGAGGAAAGATCTTCTCTATATCGCAAAGCAACACGGGTGCCTCTTCATCCGAGCTTCTCAATCACTTTAGTGTCTAACTCCCCGGCACAAATCCGGCGGAGAAAAAACTCAACCTCGCTAGCACTCGCCAAGTCTTCTCAGGGACATAGCCTCGAATCATCACCGGCATTATCCGCTCAAGCCATATGTGGTAGTCATGACTCTTCAGTCCTTGTACTCGCAACGTTTCAATGTTCAGACCCCTCATCCAGTTGGCTGCGAACCCATCAGGGAAAAACAAGGAGTCCTTCATCCATTGGAAGACCTCCCTTTTTGGGCCTTTGTGAGGCAGAACGGAGCGTGTGGCTTAGTTCAAGTTTTTTTTGGCACCATGAGGTGGCTGCATGTTCAACTCCGGCCTATCGCACCACATTTCTTGATCAATTGGTATATGTCCTAAACAAACCTAAAAGAATGAAAAGGTACATTGGTGCATGATACGTCTCCAACGTATCTATAATTTCTTATGTTCCATGCTACTTTATTGATGATACCTACATGTTTTATACACATTTATGTCATTATTATGCGTTTTCCGGAACTAACCTATTGACGAGATGCCGAAGTGCCAGTTCCTGTTTTCTGCTGTTTTTGGTTTCAGAAATCCTAGTAAGGAAATATTCTCGGAATCGGACGAAATCAACACCGAAGATCTTAGAATCCCCGGGAGCTTCCAGAACACCCGAGAACCGTCAGAGAGGGGCCACAGGGGGCCCACACATGGTGGCGGCGCGGCCCAGGAGGGGGGTGATACGTCTCCAACGTATCGATAATTTCTTATGTTCCATGCTACTTTATTGATGATACCTACATGTTTTATACACATTATATGTCATATTTATGCGTTTTCCGGAACTAACCTATTGACGAGATGCCGAAGTGCCGGTTCTCGTTTTCTGCTGTTTTTGGTTTCAGAAATCCTAGTAACGAAATATTCTCGGAATTGGACGAAATCAACGCCCGGGTTCCTATTTTGCCCGGAAGCATCCAGAACACCCGAGAGCCGCCGGAGGGAAGCCCCGGGGGCCCCACACCACACCCCGGCGTGGCCGAGGGGGCCGCGCCGCCCTATGGTGTGGTGGCCCCGAGCCCCATCCGAGGCTGCCCTTCCGCCTATTTAAAGCCTCCGTCGCAAAAACCCTATTACGGAGGACGAAACCCACGAAACCTTCCGGAGCCGCCGCCATCGCGAAGCCAAGATCCGGGGGACAGGAGTCTCGTTCCGGCACCCTGCCGGAGCGGGGAAGTGCCCCGGAAGGCTTCTCCATCGACACCGCTGCCATCTCCACCGCCATCTTCATCACCGCTGCTGCTCCCATGAGGAGGGAGTAGTTCTCCATCGAGGCTCGGGGCTGTACCGGTAGCTATGTGGTTCATCTCTCTCTATGTACTTCAATACAATAATCTCATGAGCTGCCTTACATGATTGAGATTCATATGATGATGCTTGTAATCTAGATGTCATTGTGCTAGTCAAGTGAGTTTTACTTATGTGATCTCCGGAGACTCCTTGTCCCACGTGTGTAAAGGTGACAGTGTGTGCACCGTGTGGGTCTCTTAGGCTATATTTCACAGAATACTTATTCACAGTTATGAATGACGTAGTGAAGTGCTTATTCATATCTCTTTATGATTGCAATGTGTTTTGTATCACAATTTATCTATGTGCTACTCTAGTGATGTTATTAAAGTAGTTTTATTCCTCCTACACGGTGTAATGGTGACGAGTGTGTGCACTCGTGTTAGTACTTGGCGTAGGCTATGATTATGATCTCTTGTAGATTATGAAGTTAACTATTGCTATGATGGTATTGATGTGATCTATTCCTCCTACTCGGCGTGAAGGTGACAGTGTGCATGCTATGTTAGTACTTGGTTTAGTCGTGTCAATCTTTCATGCACTCTAAGGTTATTTAAATATGAACATTTAATTGTGGAGCTTGTTAACTCCGGCATTGAGGGTTCGTGTAATCCTACGCAATGTGTTCATCATCCAACAAGAGAGTGTAGAGTATGCATTTATCTATTCTGTTATGTGATCAAAGTTGAGAGTGTCCACTAGTGAAAGTCTAATCCCTAGGCCTTGTTCCTAAATACTGCTATCATCGCTTGTTACTTGTTTCTATCGCGTTACTACTGCTGCGTTACTACCGCATGTTTACTTCTCGCAATATTACTACCATCAACCGCACGCCGCCGAGCTATTTTACGGCGCCGTACTACTGCTCATATTCATTCATACCACTTGTATTTCACTATCTCTTCGCCGAACTAGTGCACCTATTAGGTGTGTTGGGGACACAAGAGACTTCTTGCTTTGTGGTTGCGGGGTTGCTTGAGAGGGATATCTTTGACCTCTTCCTCCCCGAGTTCGATAAACTTTGGGTAATCCACTTAAGGGAAACTTGCTGCTGTTCTACAAACCTCTGCTCTTGGAGGCCCAACACTGTCTACAAGAATAGAAGCACCCGTAGACATCAGGGGGCGCGCCGCCCTAGTGTCTGGTGGCCCCAGACCCCCTCTGACCTTCCCCTTTCGCCTATATAAGGTCCCTGACCTAAAACCCCGATACGAATAAGCCACGGTACGCGAAACCTTCCAGAGCCGCCGCCATCGCGAAGCCAAGATCTGGGGGACATGAGTCTCTGTTCCGGCACGCCGCCGGGACGGGGAAGTGCCCCGGAAGGCTTCTCCATCGACACCGCTGCCATCTTCACCGCCATCTTCATCACCGCTGCTGCTCCCATGAGGAGGGAGTAGTTCTCCATCGAGGCTCGGGGCTGTACCGGTAGCTATGTGGTTCATCTCTCTCCTATGTACTTCAATACAATAATCTCATGAGCTGCCTTACATGATTGAGATTCATATGATGATGCTTGTAATCTAGATGTCATTATGCTAGTCAAGTGGGTTTTACTTATGTGATCTCCGGAGACTCCTTGTCCCACGTGTGTAAAGGTGACAGTGTGTGCACCGTGTGGGTCTCTTAGGCTATATTTCACGAATACTTATTCACTGTTATGAATGGCATAGTGAAGTGCTTATTTATATCCCTTTATGATTGCAATGTGTTTTGTATCACTATTTATCTATGTGCTACTCATGTGATGTTATTAAAGTAGTCTATTCCTCCTGCATGGTGTAATGGTGACGAGTGTGTGCATTGTGTAGTTCTTGTCGTAGATTATGATCATAATCTCTTGTAGGTTATGGAGTTGATTATCGCTATGATAGTATTGATGTGATCTATGCCTCCTTCATAGTGTGATGGTGACAGTGTGCATGCTATGTTAGTACTTGGTCTATTTTGCAAAGATCTATTATACTCTAAGGTTACTTAAACATGAATATCGAATGTTAACTCCGGCTTGAGGGAGCTCTTGTAGCCCTACACAATTAGTGGTGTTCATCATCCAACAAGAGTATATGTAGCACAAAGGAAAGAGAACTTAATTATTATGTGATCAATGTTGAGAGTGTCCACTAGTGAAAGTATGATCCCTAGGCCTTATTTCCACCACAAAGAATCGCTTCCCACGCCAGCAAGCTATTTTCTGGCGCCGCTTGTTTATCGTTTTACTCGCATCTTTACTTTCTGCAATATTACCACCATCTATACCACTCGTGTTTTACTATCTCTTCGCCGAACTAGTGCACCTATACATCTGACAAGTGTATTAGGTGTGTTGGGGACACAAGAGACTTCTTGTATCGTGATTGCAGGGTTGCTTGAGAGGGATATCTTTGACCTCTTCCTCCCTGAGTTCGATAAACCTTGGGGGATCCACTTAAGGGAAAACTTGCTGCTGTTCTACAAACCTCTGCTCTTGGAGGCCCAACACTGTCTACAAGAATAGAAGCACCCGTAGACATCAAGCTATTTTCTGGCGCCGTTGCCGGGGAGGAAAGGTAAAAGGTACTCACACTCCGGATCTCAGCTACTAAGCTATTTTCCGGCGCCGTTGTAAGTACTCGAAGCTATTTCCTTTAGATCCTGCAATTGCATCTGTTGGTTTCTTGTTTACACTAGTTAGGCATAATGGAAAGTAACAATGAGCTTCTTATTCTATTTCCCGAGTTAACACATGGATTGTTTGCTGCGAAAATTAAAAAACCTATGAAATCTTATTTGCATGCTAGTAGCAATGATATTAGTATGAACGCTTTGAACACCATTTTTGTTAATGATATGGAAAATTCTAAGCTTGGGGAAGCTGGTTTTGATGAGCATGATATTTTTAGTCCCCCAAGCATTGAGGAGAAAATTTTCTTTGATGATACTTTGCCTCCTATTTATGATGATTATAATGATAGTGGTCTTTTGGTGCCGCCTACTATGGAGAGTAAATTTTATTATGATTATACTATGCCTCCTACACTTGATGAGAATAATAATGATAGCTACTTTGTTGAATTTGCTCCCACTACAACTAATAAAATTGATTATGCTTATGTGGAGAGTAATAATTTTATGCATGTGGCTCATGACAAGAATGCTTTATGTGATAGTTATATTGTTAAATTTGTTCATGATGCTACTGAAAGTTATTATGAGAGAGGGAAACATGGTTTTATGCATCTTAATAATATTAAGTTTCCCCTCTTTATGTTGAGAATCTTGAAATTGCGCTTGTGTTGCTTTTCTATGCTTGCCACTTTGTTCTTCATGAATTTATTTGTGTACAAGATTCCTTTTCATAGGAAGTGGGTTAGGCTTAAATGTGTTTTAAATTTGCTTCTTGATGCTCTCTTTTGCTTCAACTCTTCTTTTTTGCGAGAGTATCATTAAAATTACTGAGCCCATCTTAATGGCTATAAAGAAAGAACTTCTTGGGAGATAACCCATGTCTTTATTTTACTACAGCAATTTTTGTTTTGTTGAGTCTTGGAAGTTTTTTACTACTGTAGAAACCTCTTCTTATCATGTTTTTGTGCCAATTAAAGTCTCTATGGTAAAGTTGATGCTAGATTTGGATTGCTGCGCAGAAACAGCATTGCTGTCTGTCACGAATTTGAGCAGAAGTCTCTGTAAAAAAATCAAAAAAATCTGCAAATTTACGTGTGTGATCCTCAGATATGTACGCAACTTTCATTATTTTTGAGTTTTTCCGTTTGAGCAAGTTAAGTGCCCCTTTCAGGTTCGTCTTTACGGACTGTTCTGTTTTTGACAGATTCTGCCTTTTATTTCGCATTGCCGCTTTTGCTATGTTGAATGGGTTTATTTGTTCCATTAACTTTCAGAAGTTTTGTGCAATGTCCAGAAGTGTTAAGAATGATTGTGTCACCTCTGAACATGTGAATTTTTATTATGCACTAACCCTCTAATGAGTTTGCTTGAAGTTTGGTGTGGAGGAAGTTTTCAAGGGTCAATAGGAGAGGATGATATACTATGATCAAGAGGAGTGAAAGCTCTAAGCTTGGGGATGCCCCCGTGGTTCATCCCTGCATATTTTAAGAAGACTCAAGCGTCTAAGCTTGGGGATGCCCAAGGCATCCCCTTCTTCATCAACAACATCATCAGGTTCCTCCCCTGGAACTATATTTTTATTCAGTCACATCTTATGTACTTTGCTTGGAGCATCGGTTTGTTTTGTTTTTGTTTTTTGTTTGAATAAAATGGATCCTAGCATTCACTGTATGGGAGAGAGACACGCTCCGCTGTTGCATATGGACAAATATGTCCTTAGGCTTTACTCATAATGTTCAAGGCGAAGGTTGAAATTTCTTCGTTAAATTGTTATATGGTTGGAATTGGGAAATGCTACATGTAGTAATTCTAAAATGTCTTGGATAATGTAATACTTGGCAATTGTTGTGCTCATGTTTAAGCTCTTACATCATATACTTTGCACCCATTAATGAAGAAATACATAGAGCTTGCTAAAATTTGGTTTGCACATTTGGTCTCTCTAAGGTCTAGATAATTTCTAGTATTGAGTTTTGAACAACAAGGAAGACGGTGTAGAGTCTTATAATGTTTACAATATGTCTTTTATGTGAGTTTTGCTGCACCGGTTCATCCTTGAGTTTGCTTCAATTAACCTTGCTAGCCTAAACCTTGTATCGAGAGGGAATACTTCTCATGCATCCAAAATCCTTGAGCCAACCACTATGCCATTTGTGTCCACCATACCTAGCTACCTACTACATGGTATTTCTCCGCCATTCCAAAGTAAATTGCTTGAGTGCTACCTTTAAAATTCCATCATTCGCCTTTGCAATATATAGCTCATGGGACAAAATAGCCTTAAAAACTATTGTGGTATTGAATATGTAATTATGCACTTTATCTCTTATTAAGTTGCTTGTTGTGCGATAACCATGCTTCGGGGACGCCATCAACTATTATTTGTTGAATATCATGTGAGTTGCTATGCATGTCCGTCTTGTCTGAAGTAAGAGAGATCTACCACCTTAATGGTTGGAGCATGCATATTGTTAGAGAAGAACATTGGGCGGCTAACTAAAGCCATGAATCATGGTGGAAGTTTCAGTTTTGGACATATATCCTCAATCTCATATGAGAATAATAATTGTTGCCACATTCTTATGCATTAAAGAGGAGTCCATTATCTGTTGTCCATGTTGTCCCAGTATGGATGTCTAAGTTGAGAATAATCAAATGCGAGAAATCCAAAATGCGAGCTTTCTCCTTAGACCTTTCTACAGGCGGCATGGAGGTACCCCATTGTGACACTTGGTTAAAACATGTGTATTGCGATGATCCGGTAGTCCAAGCTAATTAGGACAAGGTGCGGGCACTATTAGTATACTATGCATGAGGCTTGCAACTTGTAAGATATAATTTACATGATACATATGCTTTATTACTACCGTTGACAAAATTGTTTCTTGTTTTCAAAATCAAAGCTCTAGCACAAATATAGAAATCAATGCTTCCCTCTGCGAAGGGCCTTTCTTTTACTTTTATGTTGAGTCAGTTCACCTATCTCTCTCCACCTCAAGAAGCAAACACTTGTGTGAACTGTGCATTGATTCCTACATACTTGCATATTGCACTTGTTATATTACTTTACATTGACAATATCCATGAGATATACATGTTATAAGTTGAAAGCAACCGCTGAAACTTAATCTTCCTTTGTGTTGCCTCAATACCTCTACTTTGAATTATTGCTTTACGAGCTAACTCTTATGCAAGACTTATTGATGCTTGTCTTGAAAGTACTATTCATGAAAAGTCTTTGCCTTATGATTCATTTGTTTACTCATGTCATTACCATTGTTTTTGATCGCTGCATTCATTACATATGCTTACAATAGTATGATCAAGGTTATGATGGCATGTCACTTAAGAAATTATCATTGTTATCGTTTACCTACTCGAGGACGAGTAGAAACTAAGCTTGGGGATGCTGATACGTCTCCAACGTATCTATAATTTCTTATGTTCCATGCTACTTTATTGATGATACCTACATGTTTTATACACATTATATGTCATTATTATGCGTTTTCCGGAACTAACCTATTGACGAGATGCCGAAGTGCCAGTTCTCGTTTTACTGCTGTTTTTGGTTTCAGAAATCCTAGTAAGGAAATATTCTCGGAATCGGACGAAATCAACACCGAAGATCTTAGAATTCCCGGGAGCTTCCAGAACACCCGAGAACCGTTAGAGAGGGGCCACAGGGGGCCCACACATGGTGGCGGCGCGACCCAGGAGGGGGGCGCGCCGCCCTAGTGTCTGGTGGCCCCAGACCCCCTCTGACCTTCCCCTTTCGCCTATATAAGGTCCCTGACCTAAAACCCCGATACGAATAAGCCACGGTACGCGAAACCTTCCAGAGCCGCTGCCATCGCGAAGCCAAGATCTGGGGGACAGGAGTCTCTGTTTCGGCACGCCGCCGGGATGGGGAAGTGCCCCCGGAAGGCTTCTCTATCGACACCGCTGCCATCTTCACCGCCATCTTCATCACCGCTGCTGCTCCCATGAGGAGGGAGTAGTTCTCCATCGAGGCTCGGGGCTGTACCGGTAGCTATGTGGTTCATCTCTCTCCTATGTACTTCAATACAATAATCTCATGAGCTGCCTTACATGATTGAGATTCATATGATAATGCTTGTAATCTAGATGTCATTATGCTAGTCAAGTGGGTTTTACTTATGTGATCTCCGGAGACTCCTTGTCCCACGTGTGTAAAGGTGACGAGTGTGTGCACCGTGTGGGTCTCTTAGGCTATATTTCACAGAATACTTATTCACTCGTTATGAATGGCATAGTGAAGTGCTTATTTATATCCCTTTATGATTGCAATGTGTTTTGTATCACTATTTATCTATGTGCTACTCATGTGATGTTATTAAAGTAGTCTATTCCTCCTGCATGGTGTAATGGTGACAGTGTGTGCATCGTGTAGTTCTTGTCGTAGATTATGATCATATCTCTTGTAGGTTATGGAGTTGATTATCGCTATGATAGTATTGATGTGATCTATGCCTCCTTCATAGTGTGATGGTGACAGTGTGCATGCTATGTTAGTACTTGGTCTATTTTGCAAAGATCTATTATACTCTAAGGTTACTTAAACATGAATATCGAATGTTGTGGCGCTTGTTAACTCCGGCTTGAGGGAGCTCTTGTAGCCCTACACAATTAGTGGTGTTCATCATCCAACAAGATTATATGTAGCACAAAGGAAAGAGAACTTAATTATTATGTGATCAATGTTGAGAGTGTCCACTAGTGAAAGTATGATCCCTAGGCCTTGTTTCCACCACAAAGAATCGCTTCCCACGCCAGCAAGCTATTTTCTGGTGCCGCTTGTTTACTGTTTTACTGCATCTTTACTTTCTGCAATATTACCACCATCTATACCACCTGTGTTTTACTATCTCTTCGCCGAACTAGTGCACCTATACATCTGACAAGTGTATTAGGTGTGTTGGGGACACAAGAGACTTCTTGTATCGTGATTGCAGGGTTGCTTGAGAGGGATATCTTTGACCTCTTCCTCCCTGAGTTCGATAAACCTTGGGTGATCCACTTAAGGGAAAACTTGCTGTTGTTCTACAAACCTCTGCTCTTGGAGGCCCAACACTGTCTACAAGAATACAAGCACCCGTAGACATCAGTGCACCCTCGCGCGGAGAAATCTAGGGGGGTAGACCCGCCGAGGCACGCGTTCCGCTCTTTTGGGGGGAGGAGGGGGAGAACGACCGCCGGAGCACCGGAACCCCACCAAATCTTGCATGTGGACCTATGATATGTGTCAAAGTGTGGTTCAAGGTTGGTGCAAAAGTAGCTCCCCTAAATCCTAGACCCTAGCCCTAAACCTACGCCGAACCCTAACTAGTAGATCAGGCACACCCTCGATCGTGTGATAATGGCTCGAGATGCGGGTGTATGTGCGTAAGGGTCCCAATCTTGGTTCTCCATGTCTATATGTCCTAAACAAACCTAAAAGAATGAAAATATACATTGGTGCACCCTCGCGCGGAGATCTAGGGGGGTAGACCCGCCGGGGCACGCGTTCCGTTGTTTTGTGGGGAGGAGGGGGAGAACAACCGCCGGAGCACCGGAACCCCACCAAATCTTGCATGTGGACCTATGATATTTGTCAAAGTGTGGTGCAAGGTCTAATGATGCAAAAGTAGCTCCCCTAAACCCTAAACCCTAAACTGGGGAGGCTCCGAGCACTAAGCCCCTCTAAAACCCTAAACCACGACACCGGAGCTGCAGAACCATGCATCATAAACCCTAACACTAACCCTAAACCCTAAACCTATACCTAACCATAAATACTTACCTTTAACCTAAACCCTAGCCCTACCCCCTAAACCCTAGCCCTAACCCTACACCAAACCCTAACTAGTAGATCAGGCACACCCTCGATCGTGTGATAATGGCTCTAGCTGCGGGTGTATGTGCGTAAGGGTCCCAATCTTGGTTCTCCATGTGTATATGTCCTAAACAAACCTAAAAGAATGAAAAGGTACATTGGTGCATGATGTCTACGGGTGCTTCTATTCTTGTAGACAGTGTTGGGCCTCCAAGAGCAGAGGTTTGTAGAACAGCAGCAAGTTTCCCTTAAGTGGATTACCCAAGGTTTATCGAACTCGGGGAGGAAGAGGTCAAAGATATCCCTCTCAAGCAACCCTGTAATCACAAAGCAAGAAGTCTCTTGTGTCCCCAACACACCAAATACACTTGTCGGGTGTATAGGTGCACTAGTTCGGCGAAGAGATAGTGAAATACAAGTAATATGGATGTATATGAGTGGTAATAGCAATCTGAATAAAATATGGCAGCGAGTAAACATGCAACAAAACAGTAAACAAACGGAGATTCGATGCTTGGAAGCAAGGCCTAGGGATCCTGCTTTCACTAGTGGACACTCTCAACAATGACCATAATAGGACTACTCTACACCCTTTTGTTGGATGATGAACACATTGCGTAGGATTACACGATCCCTCAATGCCGGAGTTAACAAGCTCCACAATTCAATGTTCATATTTAAATAACCTTAGAGTGCAAGATAGATCAACATAATTACACCAAGAACTAACATAGCATGCACACTATCACCATCACGCCATGAAGGAGGCATAGATCACATCAACACTATCATAGTAATAATTAACTCCATAACCTACAAGAGATTATGATCATAATCTACGCCAAGTACTAACACGGATGCACACACTCGTCACCATTACACCGTGAAGGAGGAATAGAGTACTTTAATAACATCACTAGAGTAGCACATAGATGATATTCAACTAGATCACATAAAGAGAGAGATGAACCACATAGCTACGAGCGGAGCCCTCAGCCCCGGGGGTGAATTACTCCCTCCTCATCATGGAGACAGCGATGGCGGTGAAGATGGCGGTGGAGACGGCGGTGGAGATGACTCCGGGGGCAATTCCCCGTCCGGCAGGGTGCCGGAACAGAGACTTCTGTCCCCCGAATCTTGATTTCGCGATGGCGGCGGCTCTGGAAGGTTTTCTCGGGTTTCGTCTTCTGTATCGGTGTTTTTAGGTCAGGGACGAGTAAATAGGCGAAGAGACGGAGTCGGAGGGGCCACGGGGCTCCCTCCTCATAGGGGGGCACGCCCACCCCCTTGGCCGCGCCGCCCTGTGGGGTGGGGCCCTCCTGGCTCCCCTCTGGCCCTTCTTCGGTGATCTGGAAGCGTCCGGGAAAAATAGGATGTTGGGTCTTTATTTCGTCCGATTCCGAGAATATTTCCTTTCTAGGATTTCTGAAACCAAAAACAGCAGAAAACAGCAACTGGCCCTTCGACATCTCGTCAATAGGTTAGTTCCGGAAAACGCATAATAATGACATATAATGTGTATAAAACATGTAGGTATCATCAATAAAGTAGCATGGAACATAAGAAATTATAGATACGTTTGAGACGTATCAAGCATCCCCAAGCTTAGTTCCTACTCGCCCTCGAGTAGGTAAACGATAACAATGATAATTTCTTAAGTGACATGCCATCATAACCTTGATCATACTATTGTAAAACACATGAGATGAATGCAGAGATTCAAAGCAATGATGAAGATAATGAGTAAACAAATGAATCATATAACAAAGACTTTTCATGAATAATACTTTCAAGACAAGCATCAATAAGTCTTGCATAAGAGTTAACTCACACTACAAGAAAAGTTGCCATGGCCGACGAAGTTGAAGTCGCGCCGTGGTTGCTGGTGTACCATGGCCGACGATTTTGGTCCCTCCGTGGTGCATGTCAAAACTTTTTTTTCTCGTTTTTGAGGCCACCTAGCCCGACGAAAGCGGCCAAAACGTGGCGTATGGTGGCCCGGGACGTGGTGCATCTCGAAATCTCGGGTTCGCCGGCCGAGTCAACGCAAATCCGCACCGCCGAGGGATGTAGGGCCCGGATGGCAGCCTCTCCGGCATTGTTTTTTTC
>NC_061511.1:249551791-249579105 GCF_022539505.1 Lolium rigidum
TCAACTCGTCGACCATGGCAACTTTTCTTGTAGTGCAAGAGAGCGCCCGTCCTTCAGCAGTTTATACCAATGCGCCGCTTTACCGGACAGCGACATAGAGAATAGTTTCTTCTTCACTTCATCCATAGAGATACCTGCACACTTGAATAACCCGCATAATTCATGCAAAAAAGTAAATGATCTCCAGGATGGATAGTTCCATCCCCTTCATAGCGGTTATCCATAACACGTTCAATAATTTTCATAGGGATTTTATATGGAATACTTTCACTAGATGGATTTAAAATATCACACGCATCATTAGAATTATCGCATATGGGAGATAAAATATTATTAGAGCAAATTTTCTCCCCTAAAGATGGGAAGCTAAAAATATCACAAAAACCAGCTTCCCCAAGCTTAGACTTCTTCATATCATTAGCAGTAATTGCATTCATACTAATAACATTGCTACTATCATGTAAATAAGGTTCCATAGGTTTTTTAATTTTCGCATCAAACAATATTAAATTAGGAAAAAGATTAAAAAGCTCACCAATTTTTTTGTTGTTTTCCATTATGCCTAACTAGTGAAAATAAAAACAAGAAACAAAAAGATGCAATTGCAGGATCTAAAGGAAATAGCTTCGAGCACTCACACACCGGCAACAGTGCTAGAAAATAGCTTAGTAGTCGGAGGATGTGAATACCTTTTACCTTACCTCCCCGACAACGGCGCCAGAAAAGTGCTTGATGTCTACGGGTGCTTCTATTCTTGTAGACAGTGTTGGGCCTCCAAGAGCAGAGGTTTGTAGAACAGCAGCAAGTTTCCCTTAAGTGGATTACCCAAGGTTTATCGAACTCAGGGAGGAAGAGGTCAAAGATATCCCTCTCGAAGCAACCCCGTAATCACAAAGCAAGAAGTCTCTTGTGTCCCCAACACACCAAATACACTTGTCGGGTGTATAGGTGCACTAGTTCGGCGAAGAGATAGTGAAATACAAGTAATATGGATGTATATGAGTGGTAATAGCAATCTGAATAAAATATGGCAGCGAGTAAACATGCAACAAAACAGGAAACAAACGGAGATTCGATGCTTGGAAGCAAGGCCTAGGGATCCTGCTTTCACTAGTGGACACTCTCAACAATGATCACATAATAGGACTACTCTACACCCTTTTGTTGGATGATGTACACATTGCGTAGGATTACACGAACCCTCAATGCCGGAGTTAACAAGCTCCACAATTCAATGTTCATATTTAAATAACCTTAGAGTGCAAGATAGATCAACATAATTACACCAAGAACTAACATAGCATGCACACTATCACCATCACGCCATGAAGGAGGCATAGATCACATCAACACTATCATAGTAATAATTAACTCCATAACCTACAAGAGATTATGATCATAATCTACGCCAAGTACTAACACGGATGCACACACTGTCACCATTACACCGTGAAGGAGGAATAGAGTACTTCAATAACATCACTAGAGTAGCACATAGATGATATTCAACTAGATCACATAAAGAGAGAGATGAACCACATAGCTACAGCGGAGCCCTCAGCCCCGGGGGTGAATTACTCCCTCCTCATCATGGAGACAGCGATGGCGGTGAAGATGGCGGTGGAGACGGCGGTGGAGATGACTCCGGGGGCAATTCCCCGTCCGGCAGGGTGCCGGAACAGAGACTTCTGTCCCCCGAATCTTGATTTCGCGATGCGGCGGCTCTGGAAGGTTTTCTCGGGTTTCGTCTTACGTATCGGTGTTTTTAGGTCAGGGACGACTAAATAGGCGAAGAGGCGGAGTCGGAGGGGCCACGGGGCTCCCTCCTCATAGGGGCGCGCCCACCCCTTGGCCGCGCCGCCTCGTGGGGTGGGGCCCTCCCGGCTCCCCTCCGGCCCTTCTTCGGTGCTCGGAAGCGTCCGGGAAAAATAGGATGTTGGGTCTTTATTTCGTCCGATTCCGAGAATATTTCCTTTCTAGGATTTCGAAACCAAAAACAGCAGAAAACAAGCAAGCGGCCCTTCGGCATCTCGTCAATAGGTTAGTTTCGGAAAACGCATAATAATGACATATAATGTGTATAAAACATGTAGGTATCATCAATAAAGTAGCATGGAACATAAGAAATTATAGATACGTTTGAGACGTATCAGTGCACCCTCGTACGGAGAAATCTAGGGGGTAGACCCGCCGGGGCACACGTTCTGCTGTTTTGGGGGCAGGAGGGTGAGAACGACCGCCGGAGCACCGGAACCCCACCAAATATTGCATGTGTACGTATGATATGTGTCAACGTGTGGTTCAAGGTTGGTGCAAAAGTAGCTCCCCTAAACCCTAGACCCTAGCCCTAACCTACGCCGAACCCTAACTAGTAGATCAGGCACACCCTCGATCGTGTGATAATGGCTCGAGATGCGGGTGTATGTGCGTAAGGGTACCAATCTTGGTTCTCCATGTGTATATGTCCTAAACAAACCTAAAAGAATGAAAATGTACATTGGTGCACCCTCGCGCGGAGAAATCTAGGGGGTAGACCCGCCGGGGCACGCGTTCCGCTGTTTTGGGGGGAGGAGGGGGAGAACGACCGCCGGAGCATCGGAACCCCACCAAATCTTGCATGTGGACCTATGATATGTGTCAAAGTGTGTTGCAAGGTCTAATGGTGCAAAAGTAGCTCCCCTAAACCCTAAACCCTAAACCGGGGAGGCTTCGAGCACTAAACCCCTCTAAAACCCTAAACCACGACACCGGAGCTACAGAACCATGCATCATAAACCCTAACCCTAACCCTAAACCCTAAACCTATACCTAACCATAAATACTTACCTTTAACCTAAACCCTAGCCCTACCCCCTAAACCCTAGCCCTAACCCTACACCAAACCCTAACCAGTAGATCATGCACACCCTCGATCGTGTGATAATGGCTCTAGCTGCGGGTGTATGTGCCAAAGGGTCCCAATCTTGGTTCTCCATGTGTATATGTCCTAAACAAACCTAAAAGAATGAAAATGTACATTGGTGCACCCTCGCGCGGAGAAATATAGGGGGGTAGACCCGCCGGGGCACACGTTCCGCTCTTTTGGGGGGAGAGGGGGAGAACGACCGCCGGAGCACCGGAACCCCACCAAATCTTTCATGTGGACCTATGATATGTGTCAAAGTGTGGTTCAAGGTTGGTGCAAAAGTAGCTCCCCTAAACCCTAGACCCTAGCCCTAACCCTACGCCGAACCCTAACTAGTAGATCAGGCACACCCTCGATCGTGTGATAATTAATGGCTCGAGATGCGGGTGTAAATGTGCGTAAGGGTCCCAATCTTGGTTCTCCATGTGTATATGTCCTAAACAAACCTAAAAGAATGAAAAGGTACATTGGTGCACCCTCGCGCGGAGAAATCTAGGGGGTAGACCCGCCGGGCACGCGTTCCGCTCTTTTGGGGGGAGGAGGGGGAGAACGACCGCCGGAGCACCGGAACCCCACCAAATCTTGCATGTGGACCTATGATATGTGTCAAAGTGTGGTTCAAGGTTGGTGCAAAAGTAGCTCCCATAAACCCTAGACCCTAGCCCTAACCCTACGCCGAACCCTAACTAGTAGATCAGGCACACCCTCGATCGTGTGATAATGGCTCGAGATGCGGGTGTATGTGCGTAAGGGTCCCAATCTTGGTTCTCCATGTGTATATGTCCTAAACAAACCTAAAAGAATGAAAATGTACATTGGTGCACCCTCGCGCGGAGAAGTCTAGGGGGTAGACCCGCCGGGCACGCGTTCCGCTGTTTTGGGGGAGGAGGGGAGAACGACCGCCGGAGCACCGGAACCCCACCAAATCTTGCATGTGGACCTATGATATGTGTCGAAGTGTGGTGCAAGGTCTAATGATGCAAAAGTAGCTCCCCTAAACCCTAAACCCTAAACTGGGGAGGTTTCAAGCACTAAACCCCTCTAAAACCCTAAACCACGACACCGGAGCTGCAGAACCATGCATCATAAACCCTAACCCTAAACCCTAAACCTATACCTAACCATAAATACTTACCTTTAACCTAAACCCTAGCCCAACCCCCTAAACCCTAGCCCTAACCCTACACCAAACCCTAACTAGTAGATCAGGCACACCCTCGATCGTGTGATAATGGCTTTAGCTGCGGGTGTATGTGTGTAAGGGTCCCAATCTTGGTTCTCCATTGTATATGTCCTAAACAAACCTTCAAGAATGAAAAGGTACATTGCTGCGCCCTCGCGCGGAGAAATCTAGGGGGGTAGACCCGTCGGGGCACGCGCTCCGCTGTTTTGGGGGGAGGAGGGGGAGAACGACCGCCGGAGCACCGGAACCCCACCAAATCTTGCATGCGGACCTATGATATGTGTCAAAGTGTGGTGCAAGGTCTAATGGTGCAAAAGTAGCTCCCCGGTGTGACCTTCCTCACATTTGGGCGATAACACTTAGCAGATTTTCCGAAGCGCGTATTAATTGCTCCGAAACCCTAATATATGTGGGGGATGAACATGGAGAGTAATTTTGTATTGCACATTGTCTTAATTAACACTAATAAATATTCGTCAAAAAGTAGAACTAATAAAAAAATAAATATAAGTATTAGATGAAATAAAATAGAAAGAAAAACAAATAAAATGAAGTATGGCGCACGGCAAAGAAGGAGTCGCACGGCAAAGGCGGCTTTGCCGTGCACTTTTTCTGGCCGCACGGCAAATGGTGGCCCACGGCAACGTCCCAGCCCTTTGCCGACCATATTTTCTTTGCCGTGCGGCGTTTATTGGCTTTGCCGTCCTGGCTTCTTTGCCGTGCGCGTTTGATGGACTTTGCCGTGCGAGGAGACGTTGCCGTGCGGCACTGGTGAGTTTGCCGTGCACTTTAACTTTGCCGTGCGCCACACTGTAACTTTATCGTGCGCATATTATTTGCCGTGCGTGTCACTTTCGGCGTCTTTGCCGTGCGGTGCCTCACGGCAATGATAGGCCGCACGGCAGCGCCTGTTTTTCCCGTAGTGATACGGACTCGTCAAAGAGACCGCCACAAAGCCGCCATGTTACTACCGAGGCTGCCATCACCTACTGATTTGCCCGCGCGGTGCCGCTGAAGAGACAATAACGGTATGCGGCCGCGGTGCCGCTGAGATAGTCGTCGTCTGCCGCGACCGCGGGTACCTCTGCTCACCCGTATCACTACGGGAAATAAGCTCGCGTTCGGGAACTCAACTCACTTCCAGTCTATCCGTCGTCCATGTCCCTCGTATCCAAACAAATCGAAGCATGAGAATAAGAACTGATCGTGAGCTATGACTCATGGAAATCAATTTCGAGTAATTTCATTAGACCCTGAAATATTACCTTTCGGTCAAAATATTTCAGACATTTAGTACTATACACTAATTCAAAAATAATTTAAAATATTTTTTTTGAACATTTAAATGAATTTTGAGAAAAAATTTGAAACTTTACACCTAATGAAAACTGAAATCACTGAAATTCACTAAATTGCAGTAATTTCAGTAGTGGCCGAAATATTTTCAAAACTGAAATTCCAAACCATGGCTGCAAGAAAGGTTATTCCAACGTGCACTTGTTCATCAGTACGCTAGCACTTACCAATTTACATCTAAGTTGTTGGCACCGATTCGCAAAGGAATCCAGCCCGGGTGGTCTAGGCAGCAGGGGTGGCGGCCTGCGAACGACAACCTAGGCAGGGGCTGCTGACGGGCATCTTGGGTAGGGACACGGGGACTACAACTCGCTAGGTTTCTTGTGGTTGTTTATCGCCCTAACTGATGCATGGACGGTGGGATACGTACGTTGGGTTTGCATATGGGAAAAAATTGGCTGACATGGCAATAAAATCCGGGTAAAAACCCGTTGAAATTGTGAAAGTGTTTATTCCAAACTGTTTTCATAGACTAGGGGTGAAACTTGAACCAAATCAACTTTAAAGTTGTAAGATGAACTTTGAGGCATGTCGAGGGGGTAATACGGACTTCTCTCAAGGATAGATATGACTTGTTTTGGTTCGGTGTTTCTTTTTCTCGAGATATCGATAAAAAAAATACTGGTGGGCACGGTAAATTTGGTTTCCAAAAATACCAGCCAAAATACCATCCAAGATTCGCTGAAGAAATTAATAAATTCGACCAAAATTTGTTAAAATTCCTCTAATTTGAGCAAACTGTGTGAATACCGATAAATTTTGTCTGATAATATATTTTCTAGAGGTAAGTAGGTAACCAATAATATTGGTTCTTGGGGAAATATCAGAAATACAGGGTAAGAAGGACATCATGAAATATATTTTTTATAAAAATATTATTTTGAAAGGTTAAGCTATCAAGCCAAAGCTATGCAAATTTAACCATTTTTTTTTAAAAAAATATCGTGCAACTTACATAATCATTATCATCAGATGAAACATGAAATATATTTGCATATAATATCTATAGAATATTATATTTATTGATAGATTTTTTAAAAATGTAAATTTTAATTGGTTTGAATTTTTTAAAATATAACTTTATTCATTGGAATCATAACCTGAAAAATCCAAGAAAAACTACCAGCGTAATAGGGGGAAGCCATGCCCCACTGAGCAAGAGAACTCAGAAGTCGCACGAATCTTACACCAATTTTAAACAGGATAATGAATGCACGGTTGTCAATGGCTACTCAAAAAGAGCTGAGAGACGCAACTCGCGAGCTTATTACAAGTTCTCCAGTACTCATGTATCACCAAGAAGTTCATGCCCAATTACAAGCAGCAAGAACTCGGGAAGCTTGGCACCACTAAAGGGTGTCGATCGCTTTCACACATACGTAACTCATGAGAGAGATTTTCGAGTTCGTAAGACAAAACTTGTTTCTCAGCTTCAGGTTTGAACCACTACAAGGATTTACTTCACAGGCAAAAAGTAAGGGTAAACACTGCCTATCGTAGTCCGACGGGAGCAAATCGTCGGACCGATTCCCTACCGTCCATCTTTGCTTCATCTGATGGCCCACGAATAGCTTGATTCATCACTAAAAAAAAAGACATTTATTCCTGCACTAGGCCAGCCAGGTTACCCCAATCACGCTGCTAGTTAAGGATGGCTTTGGCTTCTTCCCCAAATCGCCTCTTCTGTGATGCGCCGCCGAGATCGCCGCCTATGCCAGCTCCACCGCCGAGATCGCCACCTATGCCAGCTCCACCGCTGAGATCGCCGCCTATTCCAGATCCACTGCGTCGTGCCATCCCATCCCGTTCCCTGCGCCACTTCTACCTAGATTGATACCTGCGTCGGCCGTCGACACATGATGCTGTTCCGCCGTGTCGAAGCGTGGTCGAGGCCTCCCTGAGTGCCTGTGGCCGGACATTTGATTCAAGGCAGGGAATGGCTTCGTTCCTTGCAGCGGCCGGCCGAGGCGGCAGGCTATGTCCTCTACCAGCGCGTCAGCAGATCTTCTCTTCCAGGGTGATCACTTCTTTACCAATCTCTAAATATGTCATCCCGTTGTTCCCTTTGTTTACTAAAGTACCATGCAAATTGCTTCTAGGATTAGACTCTTCTGCAATTTTGAAGATGAAGTTTGAAGGGTAGCATTTAGTTAATAGATCGAAAATTCATGCAACCTGATCTTGGAAGCAAACATCCAATTAGTTTCTATATGCTTCCAATGAGCTTCAGTTATGTAGTGATAGCATCATATTTTTTCTTCAACATGCACGCTTCATACGGGCTTCTGTATGTGCTTCTCATTTACAACTAGAGTGGCACTATGACCCTGCTTCTTGGTCAATGTTATTCTGTGCTTCCATGCTTTCCTAACACCATTACTGACATGCAAGATTTGTCAAATCCACTTTTAGTACATGTAAGTCTATGCTTCCATTCTAGTTTATTATATTTTCAAAATACTAAAGGCCCAAAATCACAGTTTCTTTTATTTTTAAGTACAAGCCTGCAAGCATAGCACTTGATCCGCTGATATTAGATCCTAATATGATATTACAAGCTGCTACTGCCAGAGTGTATTTTTTAATTAAATGATTTTTGTTGTCAATGTTTGACTTAAGATGATGAAAATTCGAATTATTTTTTGGTCACAAATTTCATCACCCACATATTTGCAGCAGCACGGTAATTTTCGTTTATAAATTTATATGCTTTCCATTCCCAAGTGTTGTCATAGAAATTTTAATTGCTACATAGATTTATTGTTTCGAAGATATGCAGTATGTGCTTAGTTGCTTCTTATATCTCCTACATATGCTTCTGAAGCATTATACACTAATGAGACAGTGGATTTACATCCGCACAAATTGGCGGTAACAATAGGATCATGAACATATTTTTTTGGGTACGTGCTTCTATTGTAGATAACCTTTGCTTCATACTCTGCTGACCATGCTTCTACTTTCTCAAATAAGTTTTCCTTCTATAGCAAACAATCCCTGGCATGGATGTCAGGCGTTTAGCGAAGACATGTCATGAAGATGGAACCAGTGAACCAATATGTGCCGCCATCGTCTATGACGAGCTAGCTGGCATGGTGAAGGTTCCCGTGCAACGAACCGCGGCAAACATGTTGGTATGGTCTGTGATGATGTAGTTGCATTATTTTTGCAAGCGGCCTTCAATGGGCAGGCGTGGTGTGGTCTCCCCTGTCAACGGCTACAGAATCAAACCGCGCCAAACTTCAACGGAAGCACGTCACTCGATTGTTCAAACAATGTAGACATATACGGAAACTCTATCCCCCTATGTATGAAGCAAGTAACATGAACAATGTGACATATGTATTTTCAATTATAATATTTTTTCATTGAAGCGAACTTTATTTGTTTATAAGAAGCAATGTACAATGACATTGGAATCAAAATATGCTTAATATAGAAGCACACTATATTGATATTTTGTTACTGAAGCAAATGTAATTCCTGTGGAAGAAAATTCTTAGCAGGAAAACAAATTTTTCTTGTGTTTGAAGCAAAATTTAGTTTCATGGGAAGCGAAGTGGAGTAACATTGGAAGCATCATAAGGAAGTAAACTATATGATAGTTTTAACTAACTGAACAGAGATAAAATTTCTTTGGGCTTGTAGCAAGCTTCAATTGTGTGCGAAGCATGGTAATTTGTTGTATAAGGAAGCAAATTGTATGATCGTAGTTAACATTGGAAAGAAATTGTCTATATAAGGAAGCAGCTAACATCAGGGCTAGGGTAATTAATTAGTTTCCATAAAAGCATAATTAGTTTGATGGAAATCGGCAATTGTGAGAGGTTAGCAGGAGTAATCCACCTCCATGAGCTAATTAATTTCGTTTTGGAAACATCTGTGTAGGGTGGGCGGGTGGGCAAAGGTCTTTTTTCATGAAGTCATCACACGGATCGGATGGAATCAATCAGACGGCGTAGCACAAGTCCGATGCGAAGCTAAAAATCGGATGCCGATCCCTAGCGCTCCCCGTAAGTAATTAAGTCCTATCCAACACTTGGCTCTTATTATCTAAAGAGATTAATGCTGTTGCGATCGGAGTCTTGTCAGTGTTTTGCCGGTGCATAGATGTGTGGGCCTGCGTACGTGCGTAAGTGGTGGCCGTTCCGGACTTGGGCGGTTCCGCATTTGATTTTTTTTCCACCGACACACCCCACGTTTTCTTTCTCTACCTGCAGGCGCCAACCTCGCACGGTGCTCATGGAGAGCTAGGGTTCCACCGCCATTGCCCCAGCCCAGCCCCCGCCGCTCCTCCTACCGCGCATCCCGTTGCTCCTGCCGCCGTCGTCGTTCAGCTCGGCTCAGGTCGTGGCCCGCCTCTATGCGCGCACCGTCAACAGTCCCTCGTGGCGCGGAGATGGGTGGATGTGATCTGGGACGATGAGGGGAAGGGAGGCAGCCTTTGGTGCGACGAAGGAAGGTGCCGGTTGCTGCGGGAGCTCCAGCGGAGGTTTGACATCAGCGAGGCGGCGGTGACGCGTCGTCCAGCACCTGGTATCATATCCGGAGGGGCGCACGAATCTGCATCTACCACGGGTCTTGGTGTCCGCGTGAATTGGCGCTGCTCAGCAGGCGGCGACTGCTTGCCTCCCAGTCAAAATCACGCCAAAGTTCAGTACTTCAAATCCTCACGAACACTATCTTGATCCCTTTTTTATGACAGATTTACCTCACTCTTGGCCTTCTTAGGCTGGTTCCCACAAGATTCTTTGTTTGCATCTATAACTATCTATTCCGTTGTATTTATAGAATAAGAGGCATATGGTTCTCGTGATTGAAATTCCCTATTTCTGGTTTAATGTGCTTATCTCTACATTTGAGCACAGCAATGTTATATGTTCAGGACAGTTAAACTGGGAGGAAATAATTCGCTAGGTCAATACCTCAGCCCATTCATTAAGCAAATTGTGGTGGGAAGCTCCCAAATCGGTGTATGCCTAAAGCATGTTCTGGGATTTTTTCTTCTCTTGGTTTTTAGCTGATCGATCTCCTTCTGCCCATTGCTTTATGAAAAACATGTTAAACTGGACCTTTTGCTGCATAATATGCCTAGAGAGAATCAATCTGTATAATTGTTGAGATTCCTAGGGTGTACTCTTTGCAAGAGCATTGCTGGTTTTCTTTTGCTCTGGGTGTGCTCTCTGGCATTCTTATGTGACCAGAATTATTCTCTACTATAAGGTTTCGTTCATTTTTTTAATATCATATATCGTTATTTACACATTGTTCTGAATCTTGGCATTTATGATCCTACTAATAATAAATGGTCATGTAGCTTTCATCAGGAAATGCATCTCCTCTTAGATATGCTCGGTAGTATTTGTTAGAATCATGGTTCTCTAACTGAATTTTTTAGAATCATGATTCTCTCACTGAATTTAGAACCATTCCCCATTAGTACTTAGTATGCCCGTTCATCTCAGGTTGGCCTATAGTTGATGTGTCAATCCATTGTCCTTACAGTCTACATGTTAATACGTCGCAACTCCAAACGTAAGGCTTATGGTTTTGATATGTCTGCCTTCAATATTTGCGCCGGGGTGCACGGGATGACTAGCAGATTCATTAACAGCGAGCAGTCACCATTCAAGTTAATGGCTGGTGTAGGTATGCTCATCCTCTCCCTTTCCCTTGCAGATTTCCTCAACTTCATATGCAAATTGCCCCTATTTCTCAAATCAATATAGCAAGAGAGTTACTTGACATGATGCTTGGAGCTTTGGTCAGTTCAGATGTTACTGGGATACATGAATACCCTAGAACAAGTTGAAATGATAGGCGTGCGGTTGAGCACAAACAATTTGAGTTACCTGAGTGTTGTTGAGTTACCTGAGTGTTGTTGCAGTTTTCTGCTATACGGTCATATACTGATTTCAGTACTCAAATGTTATTAGTAGTAATTTCTATAGGCTAAACCTTGCAGTCGTTGCCGTCGGCATGACAGAGTTCAGGTATTCTTCGTTTCTATTGTCTTTTGTATGTAGTTGTGCATTGATTCAATAGCATGGTCATATAAGCATAATAGATTAAACCGTGATGCTTTGCTCTAAAGAATAATTGGTTTGTAAAGCAAATGATAATTTAGACTTATGTTCTAGAAATCCATTCTTATTATTGCCATCTCAGTTCTTAAATTACCTATTCTATCTATAGTGATATTTTTTTCCTGATATTGCAGTTGCTCGTGGGATCAAATTTCACTGATATCTCATGGGTCTTGGCTTTGCCATTTTGGGTTATTGGTTTATATTCAGGTAAGTAGGATTACCATGCAAGGACAGATCAAGTATAGATTTGAAGAGTCATAATGACATTTAGGTACATACTCCGTATTTGGTTTTCATCGCAGAATTAGTTTTGTTACTTTGCTGAGATTGTGCACTTGATCGATATAGAGATACATGTGTCTTAACTCATGCAGATATTTGTTGTGGTTTGTGGAAAAGACCGCTGTACCAATGAAGTAGTGTTCAAACAAAATCACTTCTTAGTTAGCATGCTTCAGATCTATTTCTATGCATCCTCTATTCTTAACATTTATCAAAACATATGCAATGAGATCATTTACGCTGCATATATATGCCTCAGAGTTAAAGCTTTTTCTTTGTGTTTCAGCTGTATGCATGGTCTGAGATTGTTGGATGAGATCTCCATTACATTTGATGGTCTACGCAAGTCAAGTTAGGTCAGAAACAATAATTTGAAAGTATTTTATTGGGGCATTATTGGAGTAATATAAAGGTGTATGGTCAGTTTCTTATGGATTTAAGAATCTGGACGAGTACTACAAAAGAATTTTTCCTCTGTTCATGTTTTGTTGTCTTAGCCAACAACTACTAGACAGCGTTATTTTAGGGAGCATGGGATAAGTAGGATCTCATACATCTGGATTTATGTGATTTGTCGAACAGATCTTGGCTTGTGTTTGCAAAATCATCTCTGGAGCTTGTTGAGCCAGGATGTTTAGTTAGCCCTGGTACGCAAAGAGTCAAGCATAATTTATTTGTTAGGATTCTAACAACATAAATAAAAGGGTCTGTGTTCTGAAAACAAGAATAGATACACTGTCAAGTGATGGTATCCTCTTTCCTGTGCATCTTCAATATGTTTGGAAGTTCAGCATACCACCTTGAGTTTATTTTTTCTTTGGCTGTGTCAGCATAATAGAACTTTGACTAAAGATAACTTGGCATAATACATGTGGATAATTATTCTGCTACTGTTATTGAACTACCGTGGTTAGGTAAAAACAAAAAATCGTGTAAATATGGTTAGTACTGTTACGGCGTTGAAAATTTCGGAACTTAGAATGACTTCCATTTTGGCAAAATTAATTGACTTGGTGTGCAGGTGATTGAATGATCCAGTACAGATCACGCCCTGTCCTGAAGAAAGAGCAACTAATGCAGTGCATAAATGTTTTGGACTGCCAATCAAGTCTTGATGCCACAAACTACTTTGGAGGCGAGGAGGAGGAAAACCTCAAATTTTGACATGATCAAGTCCATTGAGATTATCAGCACATGGAGTCGAGAACTCTTCAAGTGGCTGGAGCTTGGACATTGTAGACTAGAAGAGTCTGTAGAGCACGTGTGAAATCTAAATAAGATTGTTCGGAAATTGCATTGTTATATGTAACTTTCCTGTAGCAAGTGGTTTTAAACTGCGCATGGATGACTATAGTCTATAATGCTAACATTTACTCTTTGGTATGGTCTCTAATGCTAGAGAACTTATACAATTTTGTTATGAATCAATTGGTGTTTTGACCAATTTAAGTTTTTGTTTGTCTTAGCTTGGGGATCATGGATGCCACGATTTAATGTGGTACCAAAAATCTGGGTAGGAAGAGTTCATAGTAATAAAATGTGACTCTTTTTACTCTGCAAAGGTGAAAAATACTTGGAGAACATATGTGAATTAACTTTGCAAGCACATCAACGATGTGGAAAGATGCCATGCAGACGGCGAGGCGAAGCTCGCATTTTTCACTAGTACCAAATTGAGCTGATGTGCTAGCCGATTCAATTTAAAATCTGAACTTATGAAAAAAGATAGCAATGTATTTAAACATGTCACACTATACTTCAAGTGGTTTTTGAGTTTTGACAAGGTTTAAAGAAAAAATATAAAAAATTAAGCAACTTTAACTTGTATTTTGCCCAGGCTTCGCACAAGTTTCTCATCCGCCACGAAAGCCTCCTGTGTGGCCCCAGCATCACCTACACAGGCTCCGATGTCCAGGCACCGCCATCAGTCTCACCCTCGGCGACTTCAGCAGCGACCTCGGGTCCTTCCTGCACCTGCTCATACCCTTGAGGAGGCGGGGCCTGCTGGTTCGGCTCGTGCGCCGGTGCATAGCCATGAGTAGGAGGAGGAGAAGAAGGAGGGTACTGCTGGTTCGGCGCGTAGCCATGAGCAGGTGGAGGGTACTGCTGGTTTGGCGCGTGCGCTCCATAGCCTTGAGCAGGAGGAGGCGAAGGGAACTGTTGGTTTAGCGCGTGTCCTCCGTAGACCTGAGCAGGAGGAGGGAACTGCTGGTTCGGCGAGTGTCCTCCATAGCCTTGTGCAGGAGGAGGGAACTGTCCGTTGGGCGCCTGCCCGTACGTACCCTGGGCCGGCGGTGAGTACTGCGGGTAGTTCGGCGGTGGCGCCTGTCCGTACCCCTGGGGAGGAGACTGCTGCGGGAACTGCGGCTGCCCCATCGAGATCCCGGCCGCGCTCACTGGAAGCTGTGCCTTCGGCCCGGCGGCGGCAGCGTCCGGCTGCCTGCGGAGCAGGATGTAGGAGGTGAGCGCGAGGGCCGTGGCGGCGAGCGTGAGCACCGCTGCGCCGGCGAAGATGCCCTCCTTGAGGACGTAGCACTGCCCGAGTATCGTCGCGTCCCGCGCCCCGGTTGCGTTCGACGCCGCGCCCCGAACGAACAGCGCGAACGCGATCACCGCCGAGATCCTGCACGTTTTAGTCAGTACCTGTTTTTTTTCGATAAAGGGAATATATTAATATCGAGAGATACCAATTACACCCAGCCTCTGCAACAACGCAATACCCTAATGGCAGTACGGATGCACACAGCCAAAAAAAAAGAAAAAGGAAACTAAGAAAATAAAAATCCCGCTACGGTATTCCAGCCTTAGCAGTCAGTCAGTACCTGTTTGTCCGGCCACGCCATGCATGCATGCGTGCGTGCCTCCAGCTAGAGTTTGCTCATTCTGTCGAACACTTACCATGAGACGATGGCGCAGACGAGGCCGATGATCCGGCTGGTCTCGGAGGGCATGGCGCGGGACTTGCAGCAGCCACAGCAGCCGCCGCCGACGGCGAAGACGACTTGGGCAATTATCAGGAAGATGGCCGCGCAGACCCCAAGCGCCAGGGCCGGATTCTGAGGATAAAAGCACACCCCATAGGCCGACACCAAGTCCAAACCCTGCAAGATCGCACATCAACTCCGAGTAAGAACACACAAACACAACGCATAGGCCGACAGGCACACTCTACGAAAGCACAACTCCAAGATCTGTAGCTGTATAGTGTATACCACAGTTCAACAAAGAGTAGACACATATATGTACTACGTCAGTACGAAGGGATATCCATAGAGTGGATGATAGCTTACAGTAAGCTTTGTGCCCTCGGCGGAGAACCCCAGAATGGCGCTCAGTACCCCTAGAGAACCCACGATCCCGGACACGATGATCATCGTCTGATCCATTTTCCCGGCCATTGCTCTCGAGGCTTGATCTCTTTCGGGTTGAAGTCGACTGGCGTACACGCGTGTTTATATAGAAAGAGAGCTAGCTCTCGGGCATCCAGATTCCACATAGGCCGCCCCCACTACGGGAAAAATCGGCGTTGCCGTCAACCTTTTCTTTGCCGTGTGTCGCCGCACGGCAAAGTCGCCTTTGCCGTGCGACCACACGAAAAACGCACGGCAAAGCACATGCACACGGCAAAGAATAGACAAAGCGCACGGCAAAGACACACAACACGGCAAACGATAGAAAAGCGCACGGCAAAGAATAGTTTCACGGCAAAGAGTGAAAGAGGCGCACGGCAAAGACGTAATGCACGGCAAAGCCACGCCGAATTGCCGTGTAGTTCCCTTTGCCGTGAGCAAGGTCACCATGCACGGCAAATAAAGCCTTTGCCGTGCATTTTTGGCCTTTGCCGTGTGTAATATGGAATTTTCATCTTTTTAACTTTCTTTTGTATATATTTTAATACTTATATTTTCTCTTTAAATTCGTTTTAGTTTTTAGCTAGTGTTACTTAAGACAATGAGTATACCCACACTATTACAATACGACAAGTACTCTACATCTTCACCCCCGACATATATATCAGTATTTCGGAGCAAACCGCGGTCGAGGAATCTGCTTAGTGTTATCCCCCGAATGTGAGGAAGGTCACACCGGGAAGCTATGTCCTGCACCATTTGGTGAATCACAACTTCCACCACACTTTTACACATATCCTAGGTCCACGAGCAGTATCTGGTGGGATTCCGGTGCTCCAGCGGCCATCCCCCGAAACGGCGATACGTGTGTCCCGGCGGGTTTACCCCCTAGATTTGTCCGGGCGAGGTTCCATCAATGCGGTAGTCCGCTGCGCTCCACGTTTTGGCGAAGGTGTCCGACGCCACGAAGGACTCCATCTGGGCTTGGCGCAGCCCAGGGAACTCGTCTGGGTCATCCTCCGCCTTGACGACGGAGGCCGCCGCCTTCTACTTCGGTGGTGGCGCAGCCCAGGGAACTCCTCCGGCTCGTCCTTCACCGTTGCCAAGAACCTTGGCGACGGTGTGGTGTAAGGCGAGTACCTCGACGACGACCTACGCGCCGAGGACCCGCGAGAGGAGGAGGAGCTTGACAACGACGAGGATCGGCGCGGCGCCCTTGCCGCCGCTGCCCGCGCGACGCCGCCAAGCGTAGGTGTCGATGTCTCGGAGGACCCACGCCAGCGTCCTCCCGGGCGCGCTGCCGGACGAAGAACGCCATCCAGGCGTCGTCATTGTCCGGCAACCACTAGGGGTCGTTCCTCTCCTCCGTCATGAGGTGGTCCCAGAAGCGCATGCCCGACGGGACGGGGTAGCGCGCGTCCCATAGGGCGCGCTCCTCGGTGATGTGGAGGGATTGCCGGCCAAAGCCGTTGGCGGCGCCTTCCCTCTCGCGGCTGGAGATGCTCTAAGTCCCCGACCGCGGCACACGAGATTATCCGATCGAGGCTCCACCTCCTATAGTTTTTTAAAAAGCATGATGAAGACATTATTGAATAATACAATTGTTGAAAATAGGTTTAATATAAGTTTGAAATAAAACTAAATGTTGGTTACAAATGAAATGGTGAATATTAAAAGAAATAAAGGTTTGCCGTGCATTAGCGCACGGCAAAGAGTCTTTGCCGTGCATTGGCGCACGGCAAAGAGAGCTGGCACACGGCAAAGATCCTTTGTTTTGATTGGTCTGAGCCTGCATCCCACGGATCACTACTCGGATCACTACTGGTAACCGTTGGATCATCTAAAATCGGACGTTCAGCATTCCATGTATTCCCTGCCAACCAACTAGATTAAAAAAATAATCTCCACCAATCCTTATCCTCTCCTCCTCACCAGCCTTATCCTCTCCCACGATACAGAGCTGCATCTCTTCCTCGCGTGCGTCCGCAGCCTCCAAGCTTGCTGCAGCTGCACGCCTCGTCCCGCGCCGCCGCTCCACGTCTCAGCTCGACCAGGAGCACGTCTCCTCTCCGCTCCGTTCCGCGCCGCCGCTCCACGCCTCAGCTCGGCCACGAGCACGTCTCTTCTCCGCTCCGTTCTGCGCCGCCGCTCCTCGCTGCAGCTCTTCCTCATCGGCGCGCGCAGGGGTCCGGTCCACGCTGCAGCTCCTCGTCTGCGTCGCACCTAGCAGGACAACCGCCTTCACCACGTCCCCTCCCGTCACGGCTGTGCCGACCCGAGGACTTCCACGACGCTGGCCGGTCCGAGGACTTCCTGTTCGTCGCCGTCGCCGTCGGTCCTACCTCGACCGCACGCCGTGGCCAACCCCCACCTTGACCGTGCGCCGCCCGTAGAACCCCACCCTCTCTCACTTGCCGCGTCCCCCTCCCTACCTCGCGGCGGTGCGCCTCCTCTGGCAGTGACAACCCCTCTATCCTGGCCGCAAGCTCGGCCATTTTTTTTTGTCTAGCCACAAAACTTTGCCGTGTGCTGCCGTGATAACACTCGGCAAAGAACTGTAGTTCAGCCACGATACAGGCGTGGCGCACGGCAATGAGAGGCCGCACGGCAAAGGACGGTCAGCGCACGGCAATGAGACGCTGCACGGCAGAGGGTCTTGGCTCACGGCAAAGGTAGGGACACACGGCAAAGTCTTTGCCGTGCAATTTTGGTGATGCACACGGCAACGACGACGTTGCCGGGCTAGGCTTTGCCGTGCGGTGCTTGCCGTCGCGAGCCAGCACGCGCAACGCCTTTGCCGTGCAAATAACCCCCTTTGCCGTCCAATTTGCTCGCACGGCAAAGACATGCTCTCCCGTAGTGCCCGCTGACGTACTTCGATGGGAGCATGTCTATGTCACGACCAAAGAGAAAACTTCTCCCTGTACGTACACCGCCATGTTCTGCCCATGTTCTCCGTAATCCCTCCACCATTAATTTACTGGGAAGGAAGTTCACCGCTTTGTTTTTATTTCCTTTGAAAGAAGTTCAAAACACCTGTGTCAAAACAGCTAGTAATGGGTCACTTTTGTTTCGGCAATGCAGGTATAATAATTGATTGTGACGTAGTCAAGTATGTCGATGGCCCTGTTTTGGGGATGGCAGTCCCTGAAAACAACCGTTGGCATACATGCCTATGTGCCAACGGCTTATCTTTACCGGTTTTGCTATGTCTCAGTTAACTGAGATTTTCTTAAGTCTAAGTTAATTACAAAAAAAAGTGCTTGAGTAACACCCTATCTTTACCGACGGCCTTTCCTGGACGCTCGGCATATGGGCTTGTGTACATCGACGTCTCCGGTGAAAAGTTCTCAGCACAGAAAAGTCTGCCCGCAACTAGCCTATTTCCTGTAATGGTTGTAGTGCCTACACGCGTCCCAATCGTACACAACCAACAAATGTACCCACACAACTTCTACTAAAGTAGGATTTATATATGTTCAAGAATAACGTATATGCACATGAGCCTTTCTATACATCAACGGAAATGTTACCTTTAGGTTATGAATATTCTGATTTAACGAGACACGAGGAGCGTCAAACGACGTCTGATTCATGGTGGGCTAGGGATATTAATCACACTCCTAATTACCAGCCAGGCACACGTTATTTCTCATATTGTGCTCATTTATGGTCTTCTTTGTTTGCTCTGGCCTTGGTTTATGTTCATCGGCGAGTCACTCTCTAGATTTTACCATATGAGCTCGGTTGGATGCAATGGTGATCATGAATGGTGGTCGTGAATGTTCTTGATGTTTGACCGTGTTATCAGCAATAGTCTAATTCTCTATATTGTAATCATCGTATATCGTGTACATGTTTTCACTTGATCCAGATTATATCGGGGCAGAGAAAGAAATTTGTGATATACAACATGGTGTCCTTACATGTTCTTAAGATATATGTAAATTAAGTTAGATATGTTGTATTAATACCAAGAAGAAGGCCATATTCACATGGGAAAAAAACTCATACCATGTGCATAAGAGTAAAAAAGAAATATTTAGTACTACTTGTGAGCTTAGGTAAACGTATCAGGTTAGGCTGAGAAAAGTGCGTCATGGAGGAGCAATTTGAACTATCAAGGTTGCAAGCTTAACCATGCATGAGGGGAAAAATTCCTCCAGTTCCGCCCCTATTACTATGTATTGTGCGGATATTGAACTGTACATTAACACATGTATATAACGCGTGAGGTGAGTACCAAATTTCAAATTCCTTACAATGTTTGTATTGGTCAATCCTTATTTCAAAGCTCTTACTCATCCGGCCCGGGCCCAGTAGTCTAGGATGGATCAGTTACATAAAAGAACGTGTAGCGATTAGTCATGACTTGTTGTTCCTGATATCGATCGAGAATTCAGATTGTTTCTTCGCTTTTTTTTTCTGGTTTTCCTACATCAACCATGGTTATTGCAGTACTTGTAGCAGCAAATATAATTTAGAAAGTACGTCCCATAAAAGCTTTGCAACTGGAAACTACGCAACCCTGTGAATGCGTTGGCACTGCAGCCACGTTTACACCC
Organism: Lolium rigidum; assembly: GCF_022539505.1. Taxonomy (NCBI): domain Eukaryota; kingdom Viridiplantae; phylum Streptophyta; class Magnoliopsida; order Poales; family Poaceae; genus Lolium; species Lolium rigidum. The sequence continues at coordinate 249,571,522 of NC_061511.1, forward strand.
AAACCATGATTCGTAAATAGTCTATTCTATAAGTTACTAGAATAAGAGAGATGTATAGTGACTAGTTATAACGAGCTAAACAAGAACAAAGTAAACTAATACTGAAAGTAAATAAGAACATGTAAATGTAAATGTGAGTGAAGCGGTGTGGTAAAAGGGTTCTCAGAAAGTGTTGGTTCCACCACTAGTATTTAGAATATTAATAATTAGGATAGTTCTAGCCATTTCTTTTATAAACGTGTATGGGAGAAGCTCCATATAAGATGGTTGCATACTAGCCTCTGTTCAACCGTCCTCTCATAACCACATCAATGTAAAGGGCAAGTCACCTCAGTACATTGCTATTATGGGTTCTGCTAGGATCTCATGGTTATGGGTGAACGCTCCATGGATCTTCTCTTATTCCCCCTTGACCATGTGATAGAGGATCAGCGTGAGGGTGTCATTTAACGCCTCCTCACTACTTATGTCCAAAGGTAATCCCATCTCTTGTCCTTAAAAGAAAACGTTGCATGGTCGACTACATAAAACATCAAGAGACACAATCAATACACAATAATAAAGAAATGAATAAACATCTTTATTTCATTTCTAATCCATAATTAGGGTTTCACCATATCCCCAAGAACAAAGAGTCTACTCACATATAGAGTTAGGAGAAATCACCATGGAAATAAAATGGATCAAGTACATATGGGGAATGAATACTTGTTCAAATCCACAACAAGGTGTAGAAAACACAACAAGATGGGAACGAATGATGGGTGTTGATGATGAGGATGGTTTTGATGATGGTTCCCAAGCCTCCTTCTCCTAAGTATCCTCTTCTTCTCCCTTCAATGGTGTGGTGGTCATGGTGGAGATCTTTGTGGTGGCGGCTGTGGAGCGGCAGTGCTCCACCGTGGTGGCGTGGATGGATGATCTTCTTCCTTGGCTCAATCAGGGGCGGATTCTGTAAAGAAACACGAAATTTCGCAAGGTTCCTATTTGCTCATCTTGCATTCGTTTGTCCATAATCTTACATAAAACCTACACATATATCAAAGACAAGGAAAAGTGGTAAAATTCCACCTAAACTACTAGTTGTGCAAAACTTATTCGAAAATAAATGAAAACTAGTTTTCATGTATAATAGGCATAGTTGTAGCTAGATTAAGCATAAGATGTGCATAATGTGTGCTCTAAAAGTGTACATAAATTCCACTCATCACCCTCAAGCCCTCCTGATCCAATCCGTCGATCCTTCATCCTTGTTGGTGTTAAGGCCTTCATGCTTCAGCGTTATCCACTTGCCCTGATCTCTAATTCTCTGGCTTTTGGCAGAAGCAGAAGAAGAAGAAGAAGAAGAAGCAGCAGCAGAAGAAGAAGAAACAAAGATTATATGCAGAAATTCATTCTCTTTTAGAATGAATACTTGATATATTTTTTGTGTATTACACGGAATAGCGCATACTGAACTTGTATAATTAACTAAGCATACGATTTAGCTTTACTAGTTATTGAGTTTGAACAAAAAAAATGGTCCCATTTTGTAAGTCGTACCGGGGCCTGATGCGTGTAGTTGACACGTCCGTTGGGAACCCCAAGAGGAAGGTGTGATGCGCACAGTAGCAAGTTTCCCTCAGTAAGAAACCAAGGTTTAATCGAACTAGTAGGAGTCAAGAAGCACGTTGAAGGTTGTTGGTGGCGGAGTGTAGTGCGGCGCAACACCAGGGATTCCGGCGCCAACGTGGAACCCGCACAACACAATCACGTAACTTTGCCCCAACGTAACAGTGAGGTTGTCAATCTCACCGGCTTGCTGTAAACAAAGGATTAGATGTATAGTGTGGATGATGATAGTTGTTTGCGAAGAACAGTAAAGAACAATTGCAGCAGATTGTATTTCAGATGTAAAGAATAGGACCGGGCGGGTCCATAGATCACTAGCGGTGTCTCTCCCATAAGATAGCAGATGTTGGGTGAACAAATTACAGTTGGGCAATTGACAAATAAAGAAGGCATAACAATGCACATACATATATCATGATGAGTACTATGAGATTTAATCAGGGCATTACGACAAAGTACATAGACCGCTATCCAGACATGCATCTATGCCTAAAAATTCCACCTTCGAAGTTATCATCCGAACCCCCTCCGGTATTAAGTTGTAAACAACAAACAATTGCATTAAGTATGGTGCGTAATGTAATCAACACAAATATCCTTAGACAAAGCATCGATGTTTTATCCCTAGTGGCAACAAAGACATCCACAACCTTAGAACTTTCTCATCATCTGTCCCAGATTTAATGGAGGCATGAACCCACTATCGAGCATAAATACCCCCTCTTGGAGTCACAAGTATTAACTTGGCCAGAGCCTCTAGTAGCAACGGAGAGCATGCAAGAACATAAATAACATATATGATAGATTGATAATCAACTTGACATAGTATTCAATATTCATCGGATCCCAACAAACACAACATGAAGGATTACAAATAGATGATCTTGATCATGATAGGCAGCTCACAAGATCTAACATGATAGCACAATGAGGAGAAGACGACCATCTAGCTACTGCTATGGACCCATAGTCCAGGGGTGAACTACTCACACATCGATCCGGAGGCGATCATGGCGATGAAGAGACCTCCAGGAGATGATTCCCCTCTCCGGCAGGGGTGCCGGAGGCGATCTCCCGAATCCCCGAGATGGGATTGGCGGCGGCGGCGTCTCCGGAAGGTTTTCCGTATCGTGGCTCTCGGTACTCGGGGGTTTCGCGACGGAGGCTTTAAGTAGGCGGAAGGGCAGGTCGGGGGCACACGAGGGCCCCACACGCCGGGGCCGCGCGGCCGGCACTCGGGCCGCGCCGCCCTGTTGTGGCGGCGCCTCGTGGCCCCACTTCGTAAGTCCTCCTGGTCTTCCGGAAGCTTCGTGGAAAAATAGGCCCCCGGGCGTTGATTTCGTCCAATTCCGAGAATATTTTCTTACTAGGATTTCTGAAACCAAAAATAGCGAGAAAACAGACAATCGGCTCTTCGGCATCTCGTCAATAGGTTAGTGCCGGAAAATGCATAATAATGACATATAATGTGTATAAAACATGTGAGTATCATCATAAAAGTAGCATGGAACATAAGAAATTATAGATACGTTTGGGACGTATCAAGCATCCCCAAGCTTAGTTCCTACTCGCCCTCGAGTAGGTAAACGATAACAAAGATAATATCTGAAGTGACATGCTATCATAATCTTGATCATACTATTGTAAAGCATATGAGATGAATGCAGCGATTCGAAGCAATGATGAGGATAATGAGTAAACTAATGAATCATATAGCAAAGACTTTTCATGAATAATACTTTCAAGACAAGCATCAATAAGACTTGCATAAGAGTTACTCATAAAGCAATAAATTCAAAGTAAAGGCATTGAAGCAACACAAAGAAAGATAAAGTTTCAGCGGTTGCTTTCAACTTCAACATGTATATCTCATGGATAATTGTCAATGCAAAGTAATATAACAAGTGCAATAAGTAAACATGTAAAAATCAATGCACACAGTTGATACAAGTGTTTGCTTCTGGGATAGAAAGAATAGGCAAACTGACTCAACAACAAAGTAAAAGATAGGCCCTTCGCAGAGGGAAGCATTGATTACTATATTTGTGCTAGAGCTTTTCATTTTGAAAACAAGAAACAATTTTGTCAACGGTAGTAATAAAGCATATGTGTTATGTATAAGATATCCTATAAGTTGCAAGCCTCATGCATAGTATACTAATAGTGCCCGCACCTTGTCCTAATTAGCTTGGATTAACACGGATTATCATTGCATAGCATATGTTTCAACCAAGTGTCGAAAGGGGTACCTCTATGCCGCTCTGTACAAAGGTCTAAGGAGAAAGCTCGCATTGGATTTCTCGCTTTTGATTATTCTCAACTTAGACATCCATACCGGGACAACATAGACAACGAGATAATGGACTCCTCTTTAATGCATAAGCATTCAACAACAATTAAAATTCTCATAAGAGATTGAGGATTAGTTGTCCACACTGAAACTTCCACCATGAATCATGGCTTTAGTTAGCGGACCAATGTTCTTCTCTAACAGTATGCATACTCAAACCATTTGATCATGAAAATCGCTCTTACTTCAGACAAGACGAACATGCATAGCAACTCACATGATATTCAACAAAGGTAAAGTTGATGGCGTCCCCAGAAACATGGTTACCGCTCAACAAGCAACTTATTAAGAACTAAGACACATAAGTACATATTCTTCACCACGATAGTTTTTAAGCTATTTGTCCCATGAGCTATATATTGCAAAGGCAAAGAATAGAAATTTTAAAGGTAGCACTCAAGTAATTTACTTTGGAATGGCGGAGAAATACCATGTAGTAGGTAGGTATGGTGGACACAAATGGCATGGTTATTGGCTTAAGGATTTGGATGCATGAGAAGAATTCCTCTCAATACAAGGCTAGGCTAGCAAGGTTGTTTGAAGCAAACTCAAGTATAAAACGGTGCAGCAAAGCTCACATATGAACATATTGTAGCTATTATAAGACTTTACATTGTCTCCTTGTTGTTCAAACACCTCAACCAGAAAATATCTAGACTCTAGAGATCAATCATGCAAACCAAATTTTAACAAGCTCTATGTAGTTATTCATTAATGAGTACAAGGTACATGATGCAAGAGCTTAAACAAGATCTATATGAGCACAACAATTGCCAAGTATCACATTATTCAAGACATTAAACCATTTACCACATGCGGCATTTTCCGTTTCCAACCATATAACAATGAATGAAATAGTTCAAATTTCGCAATGAACATTAAAGATGAAGCTAAGAACATATTTGTTCATACGAAACAGCGGAGCGTGTCTCTCTCCCAAACAAAGAATGCTAGGATCCGATTTATTCAAGCAAAACAAAAACAAGAAACAAACAGACACTCCAAGTAAAGCACATAAGATGTGACGGAATAAAAATATAGTTTCACTAGAGCAACCTGATAAGTTGTCGATGAAGAAGGGATGCCTTGGGCATCCCCAAGCTTAGACGCTTGAGTCTTCTTAAAATATGCAGGGATGAACCACGGGGGCATCCCCAAGCTTTGACTTTTCACTCTTCTTGATCATATTGTATCATCCTCCTCTCTTGACCCTTGAAAGCTTCCTCCACACCAAACTCGAAACAAACTCATTAGAGGGTCAGTGCATAATTCATATATTCAGAGGTGACATAATCATTCTTAACACTTCTGGACATTGCACAAAGCTACTGAAAGTTAATGGAACAAAGAAATCCATCAAACATAGCAAAACAGGCAATGCGAAATAAAAGGCAGAATCTGTCAAACAGAACAGTTCGTAAAGACGAATTTTAAAGTGGCACCAGACTTGCTCAGATGAAAATGCCCAAATTGAATGAAAGTTGCGTACATATCTGAGGATCACGCACGTAAATTGGCAGATTTTTTTTATTTTTTTACAGGGACTACTGCTCAAATTCGTGACAGCAAGAAATCTGTTCCTGCGCAGTAATCCAAATCTAGTATTGGCTTTACTATCAAAGACTTTACTTGGCACAATAATGCAATAAAATAAAGATAAGGAGAGGTTGCTACAGTAGTAAACAACTTCCAAGACTCAAATATAAAATAAAGTGCAGAAGTAAAATAATGGGTTGTCTCCCATAAGCGCTTTTCTTTCCGCCTTTCAGCTAGGCGCAGAAAGTGTGTATCAAGTATTATCAAGAGATAAAGCATCAACATGGGTGTTGGGAGTTTTCTCAACTATGCATTTTATCTTATCTATGTGGGTTTCAGAGGCTCCCTTTTCATTATTCTTAGGTTTGCTATCCTCGTCAAACAAATTTTCAGGAACAAGCCAACCATAGTTATTTTCTAGAGCGTCATTCATTCCCAGGAGCTTACAAGGTATTGTTGTCTTAATCTCCCCACCATCATTAATATTATTAGTGTACCTTACTCTCTCCATGTCCATATTTTCAAGGATACTAACAAAATTGGTATAAGAGCCAAGCATCTTATATTTAATAAAGACCTTTCTAGCATCTCTTGCTACTCCACCAAATTCTTTAAGAAGGGTTTCTAAAACAAAAACTTTCTTTTCCCCTTCCTCCATTTCACCGAGTGTGAGAAACATGTGTTGGATTATAGGATTAAGATTAACAAATTTAGTTTCCAACATGTGTACTAAAGAAGCAACATCAATTTCATAAGTAGGAGCAAGTTCTACCAAGTGTCTATCTTCAAAATCTTCAACGGTACTAACATGAGTGAAAAAATCTTCTATATTATCTCTCCCAATTATAGACCCTCGTCCTACCGGTATGTCTTTCAGAGTGAACTTAGGAGGAAACATGATGAAATAAACTAAAGGTAAATAAAGTAAATGCAAGTAACTAATTTTTTTGTGTTTTTAATATGGAGAACAAGACAGTAAACAAAGTAAAACTAGCAACTAATTTTTTTGTGTTTTTGATATAGAGAGCAAACAAAGCAGTAAATAAAGTAAATCAAGAAAAAAACAAAGTAAAGAGATTGGAAGTGGAGACTCCCCTTGCAGCGTGTCTTGATCTCCCCGGCAACGGCGCCAGAAATTTGCTTGATGCCTGTAGTTGACACGTCCGTTGGGAACCCCAAGAGGAAGATGTGATGCGCACAGTAGCAAGTTTCCCTCAGTAAGAAACCAAGGTTTAATCGAACCAGTAGGAGTCAAGAAGCATGTTGAAGGTTGTTGGTGGCGGAGTGTAGTGCGGCGCAACACCAGGGATTCCAGCGCCAATGTGGAACCTGCACAACACAATCACAGAACTTTGCCCCAACGTAACAGTGAGGTTGTCAATCTCACCGGCTTGCTGTAAACAAAGGATTAGATGTATATTGTGGATGATGATAGTTATTTGCGAAGAACAGTAAAGAACAATTGCAGCAGATTGTATTTCAGATGTAAAGAATAGGACCGGGGTCCACAGATCACTAGCGGTGTCTCTCCCATAAGATAGCAGATGTTGGGTGAACAAATTACAGTTGGGAAATTGACAAATAAAGAAGGCATAATAATGCACATACATATATCATGATGAGTACTATGAGGTTTAATCAGGGCATTACGACAAAGTACATAGACCGCTATCCAGCATGCATCTATGCCTAAAAAGTCCACCTTCAGGTTATCATCCGAACCCCCTCCAGTATTAAGTTGTAAACAACAGACAATTGCATTAAGTATGTGATGTCTACGGGAGCTTCTATTCTTGTAGACAGTGTTGGGCCTCCAAGAGCAGAGGTTTGTAGAACAGCAGCAAGTTTCCCTTAAGTGGATCACCCAAGGTTTATCGAACTCAGGGAGGAAGAGGTCAAAGATATCCCTCTCAAGCAACCCTGCAATCACGATACAAGAAGTCTCTTGTGTCCCCAACACACCTAATACACTTGTCAGATGTATAGGTGCACTAGTTCGGCGAAGAGATAGTGAAATACAAGTAATATGGATGTATATGAGTGGTAATAGCAATCTGAATAAAATATGGCAGCGAGTAAACATGCAA